>NC_143023.1:45823866-46001366 GCF_057628025.1 Oncorhynchus mykiss | reverse complement strand
CCATGATGCTGCCACCACCATGTTTGACAGTGGGGATGGTGTGTTCAGGGTGATGAGCTGTGTTGCTTTTACGCCAAACATAACGTTTTGCATTGTTGCCAAAAAGTTCAATTTTGGTTTCATCTGACAAGAGCACCTTCTTCCACATGTTTGATGTGTCTCCCAGGTGGCTTGTGGCAAACTTTAAACAACACTTTTTATGGATATCTTTAAGAAATGGCTTTCTCCTTGCCACTCTTCCATAAAGGCCAGATTTGTGCAATATACGACTGATTGTTGTCCTATGGACAGTCTCCCACCTCAGCTGCAGAGTGTTCATGGGCCTCATGGCTGCATCTCTGATCAGTCTTCTCCTTGTATGAGCTGAAAGTTTAGAGGGATGGCCAGGTCTTGGTAGATTTGCAGTGGTCTGATACTCCTTCCATTTCAATATTATCGCTTGCACAGTGCTCCTTGGGATGTTTAAAGCTTGGGAAGTCTTTTTATATCCAAATCCTGCTTTAAACTTCTTCACAACAGTATCTCGGACCTGCCTGGTGTGTTCCTTGTTCTTCATGATGCTCTCTGCGCTTTTAACGGACCTCTGAGACTATCACAGTGCAGGTGCATTTATACGGAGACTTGATTACACACAGGTGGATTGTATTTATCATCATTAGTCATTTAGGTCAACATTGGATCATTCAGAGATCCTCACTGAACTTCTGGAGAGAGTTTGCTGCACTGAAAGTAAAGGGGCTGAATAATTTTGCACGCCCAATTTTTCAGTTTTTGATTTGTTAAAAAAGTTTGAAATATCCAATAAATGTCGTTCCACTTCATGATTGTGTCCCACTTGTTGTTGATTCTTCACAAAAAAATACAGTTTTATATCTTTATGTTTGAAGCCTGAAATGTGGCAAAAGGTCACAAAGTTCAAGGGGGCCGAATACTTTCGCAAGGCACTGTATACAGAGATGACCAATTTACAAAGGATTATAGGTGTGTCCTTGTAAGGAACATTTTTGGCAAATCTGATGGTCAATTGGTATATGAATTACGTCTCTGTAATCTAGCATGGGTAGGATGGTAATCTGAATCTGGGTTAGTTTGGCAGCTGGGGTGAAAGAGGAGCGATTACTATAGAGGAAACCAAGTGTATATTTAACCTTAGCCTGCAGCTATGATATGTGCTGAGAGATGGACAGTGTACCGTCTAGCCAAACTCCCAAGTACTTGTATGAGGTGACTACCTCAAGCTCTAAACCAGGCCTGGGCATCTCCAGTCCTTGGGGGCCTGATTGCTGTCACACTTTTGTCCCAGCCCCAGCTAACACACCTCTCTCCAATAATCAAGTCATGATCTTCAGTTAAAAATGCAATTAATTTAACTCAGCTGTGTTTGCTAGGGATGGGGGAAAAATGTGACACCAATCAGGCCCCCGAGGACTAGAATTGCCCAAGGCCTGCTCTAAACTGTCAGAAGTAATAATCACACCGGTGGGGAGAGGGGCATTCTTCTTACCAAACCACATGACCTTTGTTTTGGAGGTGTTCAGAACAGGGTTAAGGGCAGAGAAAGCTTTTTGAACACTACAAAAGCTTTGTTGTAGAGCGTTTAACCTCTCTGAGATATGTGGGACGCTAGCGTGGGACGCAGAGCGCCAAATTCAAATAAATGACTATAAAAATCAAACTTTCATGCAAGATAGCAAATTAAAGCTACACTTGTTGTAAATCCAGCCAACATGTCAGATTTCAAAAAGGCTTTTCGGCAAAAGCAAACGATGCTATTATCTGAGGATAGCACCATAGTAAACAAAGAGAGAGAAGCATATTTCAACCCTGCAGGCGCGACACAAAACGCAGAAATAAAAATATAATTCATGCCTTACCTTTGACGAGCTTCTTCTGTTGGCACTCCAATATGTCCCATAAACATCACAAATGGTCCTTTTGTTCAATTAATTCCGTCGATATATATCCAAAATGTCCATTTATTTGGCGCGTTTGATCCAGAAAAACACCGGTTCCAACTTGCGCAACGTCATGACAAAATATCTCAAAAGTTACCTGTAAACTTTGCCAAAACATTTCAAACTACTTTTGTAATACAACGTTAGGTATTTTTTTACTTAAATAATCGATAAAACTGAAGACGGGATGATCGGTGTTCAATACAGGAGGAAAACAATCTATAGCTAGCTTTCTGGTCACGCGCCTCTATCTAAGAGTACACTTCAAGTTACCCATGTTCAAGATGGCCGTACTTCTTCATTACACAAAGTAAAAACCTCAACCAATTTCCAAAGACTGTTGACATCCAGTGGAAGCGATAGGAACTGCAAGAAGGTTCGCAATGAAAACCCATTGAAAAGAGAGTGACCTCAAAAAAAAAATCTGAATGGTTTGTCCTTGGGGTTTCGCCTGCTAAATAAGTTATGTTATACTCACAGACATGTTTCAAACAGTTTAGAAACATCAGAGTGTTTTCTATCCAAATCTACTAATAATATGCATATCCTATCTTCTGGGGATGAGTAGCAGACAGTTGAATTTGGGCATGCATTTAATCTGGACGTGAAAATACTGCTCCCTGTCACCAAGAAGTTAACACATAATCTAGGGAAGGGCCAGCTGAGTATAGGTCTGTATCATTTGCATATAAATGGATGAGAGAGCTTCTTACTGCCTGAGCTATGTTATTGATGTAAATTGAGAAGAGCGTGGGGCCTAGGATTGAGCCTTGGGGTACTCCCTTGGTGACAGGGAGTGGCTAAGACAGCAGATGTTCTGACTTATAAACTGCACTCTTTGAGAGAGGTAGTTAGCAATCCAGGCCAAAGACCCCTCAGAGACACCAATACTCCTGTATCAAAAACTTGCCAAGTCAATAAAAATAGCAGCACAACATTGCTTAGAATCAATGGGCAATTTAGGACCTTTAAGGTTACAGTGACACATCCATAACCTGAGCGGAAACCAGATTGCATACCAGAGAGAATGCTATAGACATCAAGAAAGCCAGTCAGTTGATTATTGACAGGCATTTCCAACAGTTTTGATAAACAATAAAAATAGAAATTGGCCTATAAAAGTTAGGATCAGCTTGATGACTTATTTAAATAAAGGACACACTGTGGCTGCCTTCCAAGCAATGGGAACCTCCCCAGAAGGGAGAGATAAACTTGACCCAGATGGTTTTTGGGGGTCAAGTTTAAGGAGCTGCTTTAGCACCTAAGACTCAGTGACCGCCTGCAGGGAGAAACTTTGTAGCGGGGCAGAGGGAGGAGCATCTTGGCTAGTTGCATTAGAAGGGGTGGGAGATGAGGAAATGTTGGACGGGCCAAGAGGCATAGCTGAGTCAAATATGAATCCAGACTTAATGAAGTGCTCAGCCATGTGCTCCTTGTCAGTAACAACCACATCATCAACATTAAGGGGCATGGTCAGCTGTGAGGAGGAGGGTTTATTCTGTTTTCCAGAACATCTTGCGTTAGACCCACAGAGAGAGAATTACTCCTTAAAGTAACTAACTTTGGCCTTCCGGATAGCCTGAGTGCACTTATTTCTCATTTGCCTGAACGAGAGCCAGTCAGCCTGAGTATGCGTGTGCCGAGCCTTTTGCCTAATGGAATTCTTGCGGTGGAGTAACTCTGCTAGATCACGGTCGAACCAGAGACAGAACCTATTTTTAATTATCTTGTTCTTTATTGTTTGTTAACAATACCACAAAAATATTTTTTTAAAGGTCCAAGTGTCTTCGACAGATGGGATCAAACTGATTCTATACCAATTTACAGAGGCCAGGTCGTGAGGCAAGGCTTGCTCATTAAAGTTTTTTAGCAAGTATCGAAGACAAATCAGGACAGGTCATTTCACTGAACAACCATTACAAAAACAGGCAGTAAAACAGTGATCACTAAGGTCATTACAGAAAACACCAGACTGATTTGCAAGGATAACATCAAGGAGAGTAGCCTTTTCTGGGTGTTTGGAGTCATACCTTTTGGTATTGGTAATAATCTGAGAAAGATTTAGGGAGTCCCATTGCTTTAGGACTTGGTCAGGTAGTTTAAGCATGTCCCAGTTTAGGTCACCTAGCAGGACAAATTCAAACTTAGTGTAAGGGGCCAGGAGAGAGCTTGGGGCATTTAGTGTACAGGTTGGTGATGATGGTGAACAATAATACCCAGCAACAGTCAACAAATGGCTATTTAAAAGTTTACTGCTTAAAACCAGCAAATCTAATTGTTTGGGGAAATACTTGGTGGAGACAACCGTACACTGAAGGTGTTCCTTGGTAAAGATTGCCACTCCACCATCTTAGAAGATCTGTCTTGCTGAAAAAAGTTATAGCCAGAAAGGTTAACATCAGTGTTCAAAACACTCTTTCTTAACCAGTAATGACCAACACATCTGGATTGGAGCTGTGAACCCAAACTTTCAATTGTCCAATTTTAGGTAATAAGCTTAAAGTGTTAACGTGAGGAAAACCCAGGCTTTTACTAGAGCAGAAATCAGTGAAGCATATATCAGAGCACAAGTCTGAATTTCGCAGAATTTTATCTTTGTGCAGCCAGACATATTTTCCTTTCCTTTTGCATCATCTCTTGAGTGGGCAGCTTGATGAAAGTCAGGCGCTATTTAAATCACCCAGAAATTATACCTCTCTATATCACATGCATTTCACATGTTATCCAGATACTGACTGTTAGCACTTGGTGGTCTGTAGCAGCTTCCCACGAGAAAGGGCTTTAGGTGAGGCAGATGAACCTGTAGCCATATTACTTCAACAGTAATTAACATGAGATCCTCTCTAATCTTTACAAGAATGTGGTTCTGAATATAAACAGCAACACATCCACCATTGGCATTTCTATATTTTCTGTAAATGTTATAACCTTGTATTGCTACCACTGTATCATCAAAGGTATTATCTAAGTGAGTTTCAAAGATAGTCAGAATATGAATGTCATCTGTTGCTAGGAAATTATTGATTTTATGAACGTTGTTTCTTAAGCTACATATTTTAACGTAGACTATTTTGAGCACTTTTCTTCTGGGATGCTTACTTGTTTTCATTGCTTTACTGGGAAGCTTAGCAGAAGTAGATATGCTCATGTTATTTATGTTAGTGCAGGGTGAGCTGCACACAGTGGACTTCCTCCTAGGGCACACCGCCTCACTGCTAACAGTTTACACCTGGTTCATAGGCACATGATTACTGCATACAACAGCTGGTGGATTAGCAGAGGCATTCAGGACAGATATAAGGACATAAATTAGGTTGCTTACATTGTCTCTTCCAACGCACCTGGTGTAATGTACATTTGCTGATTGACAACTCTGCTTCACAATATTAGGGATTAGTTGAGCTGGGCTTGGGTCATTGATAAGTCATTATCTCAACACAGCATTATAATGCTGTGAAAGGATCCTGGAACCAAAATTATTTGGGTGCATCCAATCCTCCTTATAAAACGTGTTTTGTTTCCAAAAGAGCTCAAAATTGTCAATTAAAGTCACACCCATTGAGGTGCAATAATCATGTAGCCAGTTGTGAAGAGAAAGAATACTGCTAAAGTGTTCAATGCCACAATTCAGAGAGGGCACAGGGCCAGATATGATGGGTCTTTTGTTAGTGACTATCAGAGAGTCAATCAGCTCTTTAAAATCCAGTTTCAACTGTTCAGAGCTGCCCTTCATAAATTCATTAAAACCCACATGGACTACGATATAATTTATTTCCATGTACTGATGTAGCACATTCAGGAGCATCTAAGTAATGTCATTTACTTGCGCTCTGGGATAGGACATTGTTACCATGGAGCTGCCCAAAATCATGGCTGGCAATAAGGACGAGGAAATACGCCCACTCCCATGCTTCACAGGATTCGGAGAACCTTTTATGGATGGGCGAGAGGCAGGATAACTTGAGCACGTTGCTCACGAGCCTGGTGCAGGCCTCCGACAGATGGAGAAGCCCCGCACGATCCAGAGCAGGGAAGGAAGGTTGCCAACGTGGACATCGAATTCATAGTAGTAGGCACTGCGGCCGCAGATGCAGGCACACAGAGCGACGAAGGTGCAGGAAAATCAGACTCCAGGATGGCAAAACTATTTGTTGTAGACAGCTTTGCGGGAGGAGGCTGTCTTCGGTGTCCACGGCTCATGACATCCATCACTGATTGCCTTGCTCCTCTTGCTGTGCCCCATCGACTCCGCTATCAGCACCGGCCAGTCGGATAACGACAAATGACAAGGCGGAGATGCATCCAACAAGCACGAACGCCATCCAGCCACCGGCGTAGACAATGTAAACATTCCACTCTGCGTTTTCCCCGGTTTCTTATGTAGGCTGGTGACCTGCATGATCAAGGAAGACACCTCAAGCCTATAATCCTCGGCAAGCAAACAATTGCCACATTGGACTCCGAGTGTTCCGATTTGTTCCAAAACAAAGCGTAGCAAATACAGCTCCTACAGCGCTGGACCCGTTCATTTATTTTTCCAGACAATTAAGGTTCCATTGCAAAACTCCTCCAGTACCAACTTCGTTAGCTTGATGGCTAGCAGCTTAGCGTCTCTGTAAAGCAGGCTTCAACCTGTCTGTTAAGCGGGATTCCGGGACAAGAAATGGCGGTACTAGCTAACTGCGTCGTGGAATTCACGCAAAAACATGTTGTGTTAGCCTATTGAGGGAATATGGCTGAAGATAATTCTACCACTGCAGATAGTGTTGTATATGGGGGAAGCGTGAAAGAGAAAGTTTCCCAAATGCTTAAATTCAGAACGGGTAAACTGGGAAAGCTGACTCTCAAAATTAACATTGTTATTGATCTGATGACTGACAATAAGAATATTTAAATTGTTAAATAAAACCTACTCCAGTTCAGTTAAACGTTGAATCGATTGAAAGAATGTATTGATTCCTATCATCACATGATACCTGAGGATGAAAGAAAAAATGATATGTTTAATTAGTATGAACCCAAATGTCAGCATATTAAGGCATTTCTTGTTACTGTGTCTCAATGGATTTCAGTTGCAGCCCCAGCAACAGAGAAGCCTTATGAATGCATTGATGAAAAATATTATGTTAAACCTACTGACAGTGTCCCAAACCTCCAGCCGCAGGTCTAACAGGAGTCAGGTATATCCTCCATATCCTGAGCCTGCATCCGAGCAGAGGCTGAAAGAGCAGCATTTATATCAAGGCTGCAGCTCTCAACTTCAAACACCATCTAGAGGATAGGGAGGAGGAATTAAACCAACAAAAGATGGAACTGAGTAAAAGAAGGGAGACTTTAGCTGTAAATTGAAATAGCAGCTGCCTCAGCAAAGCTCATGGTTTTGACATCTGCAGGAGAAGAAAGAATGGCCAACTGAACAACAATAAATGGCATGAATGTATACTTTGAGGAAATGCCAAAGAAATACAGCATCTCAGACCTTGAATTTCACACAGGGCAGAGGGGCACTTCTGCCAGACATGCCCTAAGCCTGCATCCCAAAGAAGGATCCCAAGTCATTGAGCATAATGACATTCAATCAGCCCAGACTCAAAGTATTTCAGCTCAATCAGAACAGTCAGGACACAGTGGGATTCAGACAGCAGCTCATGGAGAGCACACTGCTGCACAAGAATCTAACCCAAGGCCTATACAGGACAAGGCCCCTCTGTGCAGACCAACTCATATAGAGGGCCACAGGGAGAACAGGCAAGACTTTCCAATTCACAGGACAGTGATCAGGACATTTCACAGGAAAACATAGAAAACCCTCTCATCACCATTCTCCAAAGACAGAATTAAGTTACTGCTATGTTAGTCAAACAGCAACATCATTCCTTTCTGCCCCCGAGACAATACCGTTTTTGATGATGACATTTTACAGTACAGTACATGGTATAGAGAATAGAGCCCAAACTAGCCAAGACAAACAACACTTCCTCAAACAGTACACCAGAGGGCAGGCTTAATAGCTAGTTAGGAGCTGCCAACATATGGTCCCGGATAGGGGCTATCAGAAAGCCAAGGGCTTATTACAGGAGCACTATGGTAATGAATACAAGATTGCCCATGCATACATGGAGAAGGCTTTTAGCTGGCCAAGCATCAAAACCCGAAGACCACAAGGCATTACAGGCTTATGCATTATACCTCAGAGTTTGTTGTAATGCAATGGAAGATATGGAAGACATGGACGAGATGGATCTGGCCTCCAGCTTAAAGAACATCATATTGAAACTACCCTACAAACTCAGGGAGAGGAGCTTGTGAGTTAAAGGAGCAGCACCATGGTGGGCGTGCTAGACTCCTTGATCTCATCCTGTTCATTGAAAAATAGGTGATAATAGCAACACATCCAGGGTTCGGTGATATTCAAGATCCCACACAGTCTAGAAACAAGAATCAAAGGGCACAGTCAAGGCTCATTCACACATCTATTCTCAAATCCACAGAGAGCAGCTTTGCTACCAGTGTGCCATCACCACAGCAAACCCCCCAAACCCAATGCATCAGGTCTATAACGACGGTCACACATTGGAGCTGTGTCCACAACTTAGGAAAAGGAGCCTCAGGGAAATTATTTTGATTGCTTATCAAGTGGGCACATGTCAAGAGACCACAAAAGGCATCTCAACTGCTGTGTATGTAACCAAACCAAGTGTGCTTCATATTAATCAGAGAAACAGATGAACAGTAGAGCAGTCATCAAAAGCACCAGTGAGTAGTGCACTGGTTTCTCTGAACACATACTGTATGGGCATACTTGGGCCGGGGACCAAGAATTAGTACTTGCTATTGTGCCAGTACAGGTCAAACACAGTAAAGGCAACAGGGTTATCCAGACATACACCTTCCTAGACCCAGGTAGCACAGCCACAACTTCATCGAATTACCTGAAGTCTACACTCAGAACAACATCTCAGTGAGTACAGAAAACATCCCAACAGAGAAAAAGTGGCCATACCTGAGTAAGATTCCTGAAATGAATGGAGCTGTTGATAGGAACCAACGCTCCCAAAATCATGGAACCATTGGAGGCGGTTAACAGCTGTGAAAATGGACCATATGCTGTAAGGACCCTACTGAGGTGGGTTGTCACCAGTCCCCTTAGAATATATAATAATGAGGACAAGAGTCACTGTCCTTCTGTTACAGCTAACAGAATCTCAGTTTCAAATCTGGAAGAAATGTTGATAAGTAAATACAACACAGATTTCAATGAGAAGTCCTACGAGGAGAAAAAATAAATGTCAGTGGAAGACAAACGGTTTATGAAGATTATGAATGATTCTGTCAGTAACAGAAGGGCCATTACAGCCTAAGGTTACCTTTCAGGAAGTTTAACGTCACCTTACCCGACAACCGTCATGTTGCTGAACAGCGCCTCCTAAACCTGAAATGCAAGTTCAAGAGAAATAAACACTTCCATGAGCTGTACAAAGGTTTCGTCTCTGAATTCATTGACAAGGTGTACGCTGAGAGTGCCAGAAGAGCAACTAGTTTGCTAAATTACTAGTTTGTTAAGAATGTTAAATTCCAGACCATTGGGTATATCCCCCAAAGAAAGGGACAATCAGAGTTGATTTTGACTGTGCTGCTATATATAAGGACACATCACTGAACTCAGAGCTTCTTCAAGGCCCAGATCTGGGATTAACAGTCTTGCAGGTGTGCTCGGGAGCCTGTAGCAATGATGTTTGACGTACAAGCAATGTTTCACCATGTAAAGGTATCACACAGTGATGTTGATTTCCTGAGGTTCTTGTGGTGGCTTGGAGGTGACACTAACCTCTCACCTGTTGAGTATCACATGACTGTACATCTGTTTGGAGGTGCCTCGTCACCGAGCTGTGTCATCTATGCACTAAAGAAGACTGCAGAGGAATGTTGTCATCCGGAGGTGGTTGACACAGTTAGAAATCATTTTTATGTTGATGACTACCTGAAATCAGTGTTCACTGAAGAGATATCACAGCTACTTGTCATAAAGGAGGATTCCATCTCTCCAAGTTGGTGAGCAATAGCTGAACTGTACTAGCCTCCTTCTCAGAAGCTGACAGAGCTTGAATTTGGACATAGACAAGCTTTCCATTGAAAGAGCATTGGGAGTACAATGGTGTGTGCTTCTAAACCTGCATTGCTTGCTGTTTGGGGTTTTAGGCTGGGTTTCTGTACAGCACTTTGAGATATCAGCTGATGTACGAAGGGCTATATAAATACATTTGATTTGATTTGTGTGGAGATTGACACATTTACTTTTAATGTTACCATCAAAGACCAACCCCACACAAATAGAGGAATTATATCCATGGTGAGTTCTATATATGATCCCCTAGGCTTCCTTCACCCTGCCTGCCAAACTGCCAAACTGCTATTATAGCTGTGCAGAAGGAGCTGTGGCTGGGATAAGAGTATCCCCACGTGTTTCTCTGAAAAGTGGATGAAAAGGACTAGGGATTTGGAGAGAAAAAAATTAAGATGAAAGGTGTATTAAGCCAACTAACTTTGGCCCAATCACTCAAGTTCAACTGCACCATTTCTCAGATGCCAGTTACCTAGGTTATTGAACAGTAAGCTATGTAAGATTGATGAATCAAAGGGGGGATGTTCATGTATCTCTTGTCATGGGGAAGGCCAGAGTTGCACCTCTGAAGCAGATAACAATCCCTCGCATGGAGATGGCTGCTGCAGTACTAAGTATAAAGGTGGACAAGATGCTGCGTACAGAGCTACAGCTGAAGCTGGAAGACTGTGTTCTGGACAGACAGCCAGTCAGTGCTCAAGTACATAGCCAATGAGCATACAATGTTTTAAACATTTGTGGCCAATAGGATATCTGTTATCAGAGAGAACACATCCGTATCACAGTGGAGGTATGTGGATACTAGGAAAAATACTGCTGATTATGCCTCAGGACTGAGTGGAAACACGTTTCTGGAGTGCAAAAGGAAGATCCATTGCCCAATGTTTATATGGAAATCAGAAGTTTGAGTGGCCCCTGGAACACATTAACTCAGTTTCCCTCACATTTAATGACCCTGAGATCAAAAATGGTATTGTTGTGTGCAGTGCTACTGTCAATGAGATTGAAATTCCCACCAACAAGCTGCTATTTTATTTCTCCACTTGGATGAAGTTGAAGACTGCAGTGACTTGGTTCCTGAAAGTGAAAAAAGTGTTACAATCACTTCTACAGGACAGAAAATAAATCCAGTTAAATCTCAATCTCACCAGTATACACACACGCTCACAGAACCAGAAGGTGAAATACAAGATTCAAGCCTACAATACAACATGCGGTGGCCAAGCTGTAAGTCTGGCCGAACTGTTGAATGTAGAGGAGGCGATCATTCGCTTCACCCAAAACAGAGTCCCAGAGGAGATCTTGACTTTGACAAATATGCCATCTACAGTCAAGAAAGGAAGTAGCACTTATAAATTGAATCCAGTGTTGGTGGGTGGAGTTCTCAGAGTCGAAGGACGGCTGTGTACGGCAGCTATGCCTGAAGTCAAGCACCCTGTCATTCTTTCCAAAATCTTCACATATCTACACTTATCCGCCACATACATCAACTAACAGGACATGGTGGAAGGAATCACATGTTCTCACTTCTCCGTCAAAGGTATTGTATCACCAATTCAAACTCTGTAGCATGAAGATCATCTCAGAGTGAGCAGAAGGCAAAGAGGCAAGATTGAGCATAAGATGGCAGATTTGCCACTTGAAGGCTCATTTACCAACATAGGTGTGAATTACTTTGGTCCTATAGAAATAAAACAAGGAAGAGGAAATGTTAAAAGATATGGACTGATCTTTACATTCATGTTCAGTAGAGCAATACAAATTGAAATTGCTTACTCTTTTGACACAGACTCGGAAAACCATAAGAAGATGTATGTGCAGAAGAGGACAAGTACAACATGCATGTAACATCTGATAATGGGACTAACTTCATTGGTACTGAAAGAGAACTCAGAGAAACTCTATCTGCTTTTAACCAAGGCAATATCCAACATGCTCTACGTCAGGAAAGGAATACAATGGTTACTTTAAGAGTACCTGCCACTCTTAAAGGAAAGACAAAAGTAGGGTAAAGTGAAACACAGCTTCAGTGAAGGAGATGTGGTTCTGGTCATGGACTCCACGGCACAACGTAGTGCATGGATACTTGGAAAGGTTCTTGAGACCAGCCTGATTCCAAGGGGTTAGCATGTGCAGTACGCCTGAAGACAAGAACCAACATTATAGAAAGACCAATATCCAAGATCTGCCTACTGCATGAAGGTGCAGTCTAAGAGGAAGGCTCCTTCAAATTAAGTAAATGTGACTCGATTCAGGAAACTAGGCCTTCTAGAACATGTGAACTTTCATGTGCCTAACAAACTTTTATGCCATCTATAAATACGAATACAATTGTGAAATTACGAGCGTAGTTGGTTTAGCCAAAGAAAAATCCGGAACCTTCTCGCTAGCCTTGATTGGCTGAGATAATGGGTCGACTGGACATGCCGAGAAATTAGTTTCAAATTGGTCTGCGGTGGAGCATCTTGTATCTATAAAATGAGCTGCTCGATATGCGTAGATAAACCTTTCTACTGCATTTTTCTAAAGATATAACGTTAGCCATAGATAACTGCAAATATGTTGCTACTGCTTTCAATAAAATTGCTGCCCTGAATTTATCAGGCGCTATCGACAAAGGTCAGTGGGAAAAAGTTGCGATGGACTACTTTCTGGAGGACGATCAATGGTTTTGTTGTCAAGGAAGAAGCTGACAGAGTTTTGAAATCATTGGAACGCAATGGGGAATATAAGCTGTCCAAAATAAACGGAAATGACACAGGACGTCTTATTTAATAAAAGGGGTTGCAGTCTGCCGTGAAGCTTTCATCCATGTATACAGGTAAGAATCTAGCTACAGTTTCAGATATTATGCGTTTCTAATTTTGTCAGAAAGTTGTTTTCATTGCAAGTTAAAGCTTGCTGTTAGCTAGCCAGCTGGAGTTTGATGGCTGGCTTGCTAGCTAACATTAAACGTATTTGGTTATCTTTAGCTAGATATGACAAACGGTTTGTATTGCTAATAACGTTACTCTATGGATTGGGATTATAGTTCATTTTTTAGATAGCTAATGTGACATGTCTAAACAAATACCCCAAGTTAAAGCTTGCTGTTAGCTAGCTAACTTTAGCTGAGGTTAGATAGCTGGCTTGCTAGATAACATTAACTTACGTGTATGAAGTGTGTGAAACGTTAGTGATGTTTTCTCAGAATGCCATTTCACATTGCTAGTTATAGCCTAATATTAGCTAGCTAACTAGCTAACATTTTTCAATCATTTTGTTTTACTAGTTAAAGCTTTCTGTTAGCTAGTCAGCTGAAGTTTGATGGCTGGCTTGCTAACTAACATTGAACCTATTTGATTAACTTTAGCTAGCTATGACAATTGTTTTTTATTGCTAGTTAAAGCTTGCTGTTAGCTAGCCAGCTGACATTAGATGGCATTATTTGTATGAACAGTGTGCAGTGATGTTATCTTAGAATGCCATTTTGCATCTATTGCATAATAATGCTGAATTATTTGTGTCTGGAATTTGTCTTTTAGCATCAGTAGAACGCGCCTGACTCTCCTCGACCAGTCATACAATGAGAATGGTCTAATGCCTCCCATCAAAAAGAGAGCTCGCCCAAGCAAGCAAAGGCAGCAGCGCAGTCATCAACTACATGCACAAGCTCCACCACAGTCTTGCCCTTCACTTCCTGATCACAGCCACACCAAGTTTGTCCCCGATAGGTGCTTCGGCCTCATCAAGCAGCACTTCAAAAAGACCAGAGTGAGCACTTTGTCTGAGATTGCTGGTGTTGTGAAGGACAGCACTGTGACAGGGGTCAACATCCCACAGCTGGTTGGACTGGAGGATGGTACGATGCTGGTGGAAAGATATGGCTGGCAACAACACCTGACTCCGTACTTCAGGCCACTGCCACAGATCAATCAGTACCAGCACTTCAGGTGAAAATAATTTTAATTGCATTGTATGAGGTGAATTGATGTTGTGCAGGGTTGTAACGTAATCTGATTTTTTGTTGTTATTCCCTGTTTTACAGATTGTCACCAAGGAGCGTTCAGACAGTCGGGACCAGATTTAAGCTGTTGCACAACGCTGACATCCTTCCGCCCATAGATGGTCTTCCTGTACAAGCGCCACCTGGGCTGGACACAGCTAGACAAACTTGTATTTTTGAGGCCTCCCGGGTGGCGCAGTGGTTAAGGGCGCTGTACTGCAGCGCCAGCTGGGTTCGCGCCCAGGCTCTGTCGTAACCGGCCGCGACCGGGAGGTCCGTCGGGCGACGCACAATTGGCCTAGCGTCGTCCGGGTTAGGGAGGGTTTGGCCGGTAGGGATATCCTTGTCTCATCGTGCACCAGCGACTCCTGTGGCGGGCCGGGCGCAGTGCGGCTGGCCCGACACATTGGTGCAGCTGGCTTCCGGGTTGGATGCGCGCTGTGTTAAGAAGCAGTGCGGCCTGGTTGGGTTGTGTATCGGAGGACGCATGACTTTCAACCTTCGTCTCTCCCGAGCCTGTACGGGAGTTGTAGCGATGAGACAAGACAGTAGCTACTAAAACAATTGGATACCATGAAAAAGGGGTACAAATAAAATACAAAACTTATATTTTTGAGAAGATATGGGAGTTTTGCAACGAAGAGGCTATGGACATCACATGCCCTGTTCCAAAGTCAAGGGCAAGACAGAAACAGGCTCTCTGCTAACACACACGCCATGCTACTATTTATTTATCCATCTGCTCAGCCACTTTACCTCGTCTATCACTGATATTGTTATTGATATTGTTCTTGTACATACTGTATATTATTTTATTTATATTGACACTATCTATTTCTGATATTGTTACTATGCAAGTAGCCATTTGTCTGTACTGTTTACACCTTCTGTAGAGACCCATCCACTTAGCAAGACAGAAAAATATTGATATATA
The DNA here is from genome assembly GCF_057628025.1 of Oncorhynchus mykiss. NCBI lineage: Eukaryota > Metazoa > Chordata > Actinopteri > Salmoniformes > Salmonidae > Oncorhynchus > Oncorhynchus mykiss. The sequence continues at coordinate 45,986,370 of NC_143023.1, read as the reverse complement.
AAATGAATATTGATATGTGTGGTCGTAGCATGATTTGTGTGATACCACAACAATAGCATGTGACCGTATCAAGTGTCAACTACATGCATATATGGCGCACACATCTGTTTATGTACTGTTCATGTGCACCTCACTCAGGTTTCAACTCAGGTTGCATGGCCTTAATTTAGGTATGGAATACTATGTGATAAGTGCGTGTGTAACAGTATATAAAGAATGCTAATGTACTGGTGTGAAGGCATTTGGGCAGTGGTGTAAAGTACTTCAGGAAAAATACTTTAAAGTTCTTAAGTATTGTTTGAGGTATCTGTACATTACTTTACTATTTTACATTTAGTTCACTACATACAGAAAGAAAATAGTGTACTTTTTACTCCACACATTTTTCCTGACACCCAAAAGTACTCGTTACATTTTGACAGGAAAATGGTCTAATCCCTACTGCATCTGATCTGGCAGACTCACTAAACACAAATGCTTTGCTTGTGTTGGAGTGTGCCCCTGGCTATCTGTCAATAAAAAATAAAAAAATTAACTTACGTGTATGAAGTGTGTGAAAAAATATATACATGTATAAAGAAATATGGTTTAATATAAGGAATTTGAAATGATTTATACTTTTACTCAAGTATGACAATTTAGTACTTATTCCACCACTGGATGTGGCTGGGGGTAATGAAATTTCTTTCACATGACCCATCAATTTAGACAAGTATGTCTGGGTAAGCATCATCTAATATTTATAACATATTTTTTATCTGAACACCTTTTGTTTACCTGGAATTTTTCCTTATTGTAGGCTACTACCAATCCTTAAAGAGATGGGTGGGGCTGGCTTAAGCACATTTTTACTCCTGAAGGTATTTTCCCTTGCTATAACAAAGGGGTTGAATACTTATTGACTGAAAAGATTTCAACTTTTCCTTTTTAATTCATTTGTAAACATTTCTAAAAACATAATTCCACTTTGAAATTGTGGGGTATTGTGTGTAGGCCAGTGACACAAAATCTAATTTTAATCCATTTTAAATTCAGGCTGTAACACAACAACATTTTGAAAAAGTTGACGGTTGTGAATAGTTTCAGCCTCTTGTGAATTGATGGAAAGTTGGCTATTGCACAGTGCACTGTTCAGATGCTGGAATTATTTTGAAGGAATTTGCGAAGATAACCTACTTTTTGAAGTGATTTGTTTGACAATCAGATGAAAACATCATGGTTGTGTTCATGTTAAATTACGTCTTTACTATAAAACCCATTACACACATAGGAGGTAATGTGATAAAAACGTGCCCCCTTGTGGAAATGATGCGTACAAAGCATCATTACGGGTTGTATCACTGCCTGGTATGGCAACTGCTCGGCCTCAGACCACAAGCCACTACAGAGGGTACTGCGTATGACCAAGTACATCACTGGGGCCAAGCTTCCTGCCATCCAGACCTCTATACCAGGCGGTGTCAGAGGAAGGCCCTAAACATTGTCAAAGAATCCAGTCACCCTAGTCATAGACTATTCTCTTTGCTACAGCATGGCAAGCGGTACCAGAGTGCCAAGTCTAGGTCCAAGAGGCTTCTAAACAGCTTCTACCCCCAAGCCCTAAGACTCCTGAAAAGCTAATCAAATGGCTACCCAGATTATTTGCATAGCCGCCACTCTTCCAAGCTGCTGATACTCTCTGCTATTATCTATGCACAGTCAATTTTAATAACTCTACCTACATGTACATATTACCCCAATTACCTTGACACCGGTGCCCCCACACATTGACTCTTTTTATTTATTTTTTCCTCTCTCTGTTGACTAGATTGTCTTTGTCAATGGATATTTAATAGGAACCCATTTTCAGTTCCTACCGCTTCCACACGATGTCGCCAGTCTTTGGAATATGGTTGAGGTTATTCCTTTGTGCATTGAAGAAGTAGGCCAACTCGGAACTGGGGACACATTTGTGAGTTCCGCAAGACGTGAACGGCAGTGCTGGTTTGGTTTTGTTCCTGTATTGAATACAGATTGCCCCATCTACAATTTGATCGATTATTAATGTTTAAAAATACCTAACGTTGTATTACAAAATAGTTTGAAATATTTTGGCAAAGTTTATAGGCAACTTTTGAAATATTTTGTAGTGACGTTGTGTTTTGTAAAACAGTTTTTTTCTGGATCAAACGCGCTTTATAAATGGACATTTTCAATATATATGGACGCAAATTAATCGAACAAAATAACCAATTGTGATGTTTATGGGACATATTGGAGTGCCAACAAAAGAAGCTCGTCAAAGGTAATGCATATTTTATATTTTATTTCAGCGTTTTGTGTAGCGCCTGCTACGCTAGCTCCTTTGTTTACTGCTGGTGCAGATGGGTGCAGGCTATCAGATAATGGCTTCTTATGCTTTCGCCGAAAAGCATTTTTAAAATCTGACATGTTGGCTGGATTCACAATGAGTGCAGCTTTATTTGAGTATCTTACATGTGTGATTTAATGAAAGTTTGAATTTTATAGCATTTTATTTGAATCTGGCGCTCTGCATTTCCCCTGGCAATTGGCCAGTTGAGACGCTAGCGTCTCCCCTGTCCATAAGAGGTTTTAAGGGCTTGTAAGTAAGCATTTCACTGTAAGGTAACACCTGTTGTATTCGGGGCATGTGACCTCCCGAAACCGAACTGTGTCCCCAAAGCTGCAAAACATACCGAACCATGGGTTTCGTGAACCATTACATTGCAAATGACACACTGTGGGGTATTTTGGAGGATGTAATGGATTCCTGTGACTTAGTCTGCCTAATTGACGGTTACAGAAATTATGATTCCAGAACAATAATTAATACAGCTCAGTTGGTAGGTCATGGTGCTTGCTACGCCAGTATAGTGAGTTTAATTCCGAGGACCCCCAAAATAAAATGTACTGGAAGTGGCTTTGAAAAAAAACAAATGGCATATTTTATTGTATAGATCTCACACTGGCCATGACCATCAACATGTTTAAGGTGTAACGTGTCGGCTGGGAGTCGGAAAGCAAGTATAATGAGTGAATAATTTTATAAATATACGAACATGGACAAAACAAGAAACACGATCAGCGTACAGACATGAAACAGAAACAGAAACAATACTGCCCAGGGAAAGAACCAAAGGGATTGACATATATAGGGAAGGTAGTCAGGCAGGTGATGGAGTCCAGGTGAGTCTGATGAGGCGCTAGTGCGCGTAATGAAGGTGACAGGTGTACGTAATAATGAGCAGCCTGGTGACCTTGAGTGCCGGCGAGGGAGTATACGTGACAGGATGCTGAATTCTCCATGGCTGAAATGAAATTAAGCCGGCTGCTCCAACCCGGGAGCAGACCGAAAACCCCATGAAATAAACCTACACCTATCAGACAGCTCTCTACAGATTATTCTTAATTTCATAAACAGAGTACGGGTAACAGGTATATTACATGCTGTAGTAGTTCCCATAGAAAAAACAGGAAAATAAACAACACTTACAACCAATACAGGCCAATAACTCTCAACACATCAATCACATGCAAACTCATGGAATATTTGGTCACAGACTCTCCTGCTATATGTCCTGGAGAGCAGAAACGTGCCACTAGTTATGAGCCAGTCAAAGTGTATTCCGAAATGGTCGGTCCACTCTAGATGGAATAATGTGTCTATAAACAGATATCCGTAAAGCACAGGCTAACAAGGAAGCCTAGTTGCTGTTTTCTTCGACATGGAAAAAGACCTTGACAATATGTCGAGAAGGACTTCTAATGAACGTTATGATTAATACTTTTTTGGACTCTGTCGTGCCTTGGATCAAGACGTCACACTACACTTACGGTGGAGCAATATGAATAAGAGGCCACTAAAGAGGCTAAAACCCCTAGGAATCCCACCCAGTTGACTACTTTGACTACTTTAAAATTGCGGAAGTATGTTGGAAGCCATCAATAGCACTGCCCATGCTAAAACTGCATTTTGGCCACAAGAGGCTTCTATGATTCTCTATGTTTTTTCCATACTCAAAACCAAGACTCTTCTTCAACGGGAAGAGCACACCAGTAAAATGTGTCCTCTCATTATATGGACAAATTCTTGAACGTGTACCAGTATTAAATATCTAGGAATGTGATTTGACAGCAAATGTACATGGTAGCACCACATAAAACAAGTTATATTATCCTGTAAAAAAGCTCTTCGTGCAATGAGATGTTTAACTGGGGATTCATGCGGGGCATCCCGGTCCGCACTCATGAATGTTAATATTGCTCTCATTAGATCCAAATTCGACAATGGATCTGCGGCCTTATTACAAAAACTGGATGTCATCTAAGCTGCTGCCCTGAGACAAAGTTGTGGTAGTGATGGGAAGAAAAAAATGGATGGCTTACATATTGGGATATTGGTTTTGATGATATACAGTGCATTCGGAAAGTATTTTTCCATATTTTGTTACGTTACAGGCTGAATGTATTAAATAAAACATTTTACCTCCTCAATCCACACACAATACCCCCTGTGGTAAATTCAATTCACAGGACATGATTTCAGAGCAAAATCCAAGTCATGAGGTCGAAGGAATTGTCCTTACAGCTCCGAGACAGGATCAAATCAAACTTTATTTGTCACATACACATGGTTAGCACATGTTAATGTGAGTGTAGCGAAATGCTTGTGCTTCTAGTTCCGACCACGCAGTAATATCTAACAAGTAATCTAACAATTTCACAACAACTACCTTATACACACAAGTGTAAAGGAATGAATAAGAATATGTACATAAAAATATATATGGAAGAGCGATGGCCGAACGGCATAGGCAAGATGCAGTAGATGGTATAGAGTACAGTATATAGATATGAGATGAGTAGTGTAGGGTGTGTAAACATTATATAAAGTGGCAAAGTTTCAAAGTGACTTGTGATACATTTATTACATCCAATCTTGAATTATTAAAGTGGCTAGAGATGGAGTATGTTGGCAGCAGCCACTCAATGTTAGTGATGGCTGTTTAACAGTCTGATGGCCTTGAGATAGAAGCTGTTGTTCAGTCTCTCGGTCCCAGCTTTGATGCACCTGTACTGACCTCGCCTTCTGGATGATAGTGGGGTGAACAGGCAGTGACTCGGGTGGTTGTTGTCCTTGATGATCTTTTTGGCCTTCCTGTGACATCGGGTGGTGTAGGTGTCCTGGAGAGCAGGTAGTTTTCCCCCGGTGATGCGTTGTGCAGACCTCACTACTCTCTGGAGAGCCTTACGGTTGTGGGCAGAGCAGTTGCCGTACCAGGCGGTGATACAGCCCGACAGGATGCTCTCGATTGTGCATCTGTAAAAGTTTGTGAGTGTTTTTGGTGAAAAGCCGAATTTCTTCAGCATCCTGAGGTTGAAGAGGCGCTGTTGCGCATTCTTCACCACGCTGTCTGTGTGGGTGGACCATTTCAGTTTGTCCGTGATGTGTACGCCGAGGAACTTAAAATGTTCCACCTCTCCACTACTGTCCCGTCGATGTGAATAAGGGGGTGATCCCTCTGCTGTTTCCTGAAGTCCACGATCATCTCCTTTGTTTTGTTGACATTGAGTGTGAGGTTAATTTCCTGACACCACACTCCGAGGGCCCTCACCTCCTCCCTGTATTGAGTCGTCTTTGGACATATTGGGGTGGTATGCAAATTGGAGTGGGTCTAGGGTGTGAGGTTGGGTGGAGGTGATATGATCCTTGACTAGTCTCTCAAAGCACTTCATGATGACGGAGGTGAGTGCTTACGGGGCGATAGTCATTTAGCTCAGTTACCTTAGCTTTCTTGGGAATTGGAACAATGGTGGCCCTCTTGAAGCATGTGGGAATAGCAGATTGGGATAAGGATTGATTGAATATGTCTGTAAACACACAAGCCAGCTGGTCTGCTCATGCTCTGAGGACGCGGCTAGGGATGCCGTCTGCTACATAAATAGTCATATTAAAAATTCATGAAAATACAAGTGTCTCACATGTATCGAAGGCCTAGAATCTTGCTAATCCAACTGCGTTGTCAGATTTAAAAAAGGATTTACTGCGACAGAACACGATGCGATTATCTGAGCATAGAGCCCCATAAAAAACAAACATTTCAACGAGCACAGGTGTAACGAAAACACAAACTGCATTAAAATAAATAGTTTACCTTTGACGATCTTCGTCTGTTTGCAATCCCAGTGCTCACTGTTACACAATGAATGAGCTTTTGTTTGATAAAATCTGTTTTTGTAGCCTAACACGAAACATTTTGTGAACCGCTTGTGTCGTGAATTCCGTCTCATTCCATTTTCGACGACACATTCCAGATAAATAACCCACACAGAACGTGACTTTTCCAGTCATGTTTGGTTTCACTGCAATCAACTGGGTTGTTTGTAACACAATCAAACCTGATGGGTAATTTCGCGGGACGTATTGACTGAGAGAAACCGATTTGAAGACAACAAGTCATGACATCATTGTGCACCAATGATTTGCCCGCTGTTTCATTGATTGACTGAATTTTAACCCAATGACCACTTATCATCTTGAAATCTAGCTGGGTAGATAGCCAATGAGCTGAGGAACACTGCAATATGCAATGGTTATGTGTTGGAAGACCAACCCATGTAGGAAACTCCTGCGTAAAGACGGTAATTCGCCATTGAACAGTCATACTGGAAGGAGCCAAGCTTGTGGCGCACAGCCCTTTTTCGGTAACGCGCATCTTCAGCTGTTTATATATCGAACACCATGGCGAATAAGTCAGGGAAAGCTAAATCTAAGACTAGATATACAAATGTAGACACAATTATAGAGGAAATTGATCGTGACAGTGAAACAAATCTTCTTTTGGAAGAAGATTCAGCTAGCGACCATAGCTTTGACTCCAAAATGGAAGCATATTTTTTGAACGGTGAGGACATTGTTTTGGACTGGTAAGTTCTTCTCATGCTAATGCCGTTGTTTGAAATTAATAATATAAAATATTATTTGTGATTTTTAAAAACATTTTATTTGCAATATATAACAATTTAATGAAATGTGTAAAGTAGGGTGGGGGTATGTTGGTATGTATGTGAATGACCCTTCGCCTATATTTGTGTGTGTATATATATATATATATATATATATATATATATATATATATATATATATATATATATATATATATATATATATATATATATATATATTATATATATATATATATATATATATATATTATATAGAATGGAGTAGAATGTAACAGCAAACCCACACATCGCAACACAGCGACCATGCTTCCTCCTCTCAATCTACATATTATGGATTAGAGGGAGCATGGTTGAGATGCGTGTGTCTGCCGCTCCACCCCACCCCCACATGAAATAGCCTATTTGAGGCTGTTGAGGGGAGGGCAGGCCCACTACAATGGCCAAAGTGAAATTTCCCTGTACTCTATATATCTGTTTATTATACCTGTTGATACAGGGCTCATATGTGAAACTATTCCAACTGGACATTTTCTTTCAAAGTGACACTGACTCCGAATGGGAGCCCCCGGTGCCAAGGTGTCAACCTCCCACTGAAGCTGGTTCATCCACCCAGACACCTGTTGTCTCCGGCTCCACACCTCCCGGTCCATCTAGAGGTGTGAAGGCACTGACAAAGAAGCGGAGAAGGGGAAGTGTGCCACCTGCTAACGAAGGGACAGAAGGGCGTTGGCACACTGTCCTAGAAGATGATGTGGAGCCACCTCAACCAACATTTAGGCCGAAAAGGGAGCCAGGACCTCAGGTGAGTATGACATCAACTTACAGCCCCCTTCAGCTTTTTCAGCTGTTTTTCACCCAATCCGTTGTCGAGTTGCTCGTGTCTAACACAAATAAATATGGGGAGAAGAAGCAAACAGGCAAAAAGGTAGCATGGAAGGCCATATCCATGTCAGACTTTTTCTGCTACCTTTCACTGGTCGTCTACATGGGGCTGGTGAAGCTGAAAAGCCTAAGGGACTACTGGAAAATTCGGCCCAAACCATGATGCTATTCGGCCCCCTTGAACTTTGCGACCTTTTGCCACATAACAGGCTTCAAACATAAAGATATAAAACTCTATTTTTTTGTGAAGCATCAACAACAAGTGGGACACAATCATGAAGTGGAACGACATTTATTGGATATTTCAAACTTTTTTAACATATAAAAACTGAAAAATTGGGCGTGCAAAATTATTCAGCCCCTTTACTTTCAGTGCAGCAAACTCTCTCCAGAAGTTCAGTGAGGATCTCTGACTGATCCAATGTTGACCTAAATGACTAATGATGATAAATACAATCCACCTGTGTGTAATCAAGTCTCCGTATAAATGCACCTGCACTGTGATAGTCTCAGAGGTCCGTCAAAAGCGCAGAGAGCATCATGAAGAACAAGGAACACACCAGGCAGGTCCGAGATACTGTTGTGAAGAAGTTTAAAGCCGGATTTGGATACAAAAAGATTTCCCAAGCTTTAAACATCCCAGGGAGCACTGTGCAAGCGATAATATTGAAATGGAAGGAGTATCAGACCACTGCAAATCTACCAAGACCTGGCCGTCCCTCTAAACTTTCAGCTCATACAAGGAGAAGACTGATCAGAGATGCAGCCAAGAGGCCCATGATCACTCTGGATGAACTGCAGAGATCTACAGCTGAGGTGGGAGACTCTGTCCATAGGACAACAATCAGTCGTATATTGCACAAATTTGGCCTTTATGGAAGAGTGGCAAGAAGAAAGCCATTTCTTAAAGATATCCATAAAAAGTGTTGTTTAAAGTTTGCCACAAGCCACCTGGGAGACACACCAAACATGTGGAAGGTGCTCTGGTCAGATGAAACCAAAATTGAACTTTTTGGCAACAATGCAAAACGTTATGTTTGGCGTAAAAGCAACACAGCTGAACACACCATCCCCACTGTCAAACATGGTGGTGGCAGCATCATGGTTTGGGCCTGCTTTTCTTCAGCAGGGACAGGGAAGATGGTTAAAATTGATGGGAAGATGGATGGAGCCAAATACAGGACCATTCTGGAAGAAAATCTGATGGAGTCTGCAAAAGACCTGAGACTGGGACGGAGATTTGTCTTCCAACAAGACAATGATCCAAAACATAAAGCAAAATCTACAATGGAATGGTTCAAAAATAAACATATCCAGGTGTTAGAATGGCCAAGTTAAAGTCCAGACCTGAATCCAATCGAGAATCTGTGGAAAGAACTGAAAACTGCTGTTCACAAATGCTCTCCATCCAACCTCACTGAGCTCGAGCTGTTTTGCAAGGAGGAATGGGAAAAAATTTCAGTCTCTCGATGTGCAAAACTGATAGAGACATACCCCAAGCGACTTACAGCTGTAATCGCAGCAAAAGGTGGCGCTACAAAGTATTAACTTAAGGGGGCTGAATAATTTTGCACGCCCAATTTTTCAGTTTTTGATTTGTTAAAAAAGTTTGAAATATCCAATAAATCTCGTTCCACTTCATGATTGTGTCCCACTTGATGTTGATTCTTCACAAAAAAATACAGTTTTATATCTTTATGTTTGAAGCCTGAAATGTGGCAAAAGGTCGCAAAGTTCAAGGGGGCCGAATACTTTCGCAAGGCACTGTATGTTTCCGTCCTTTTATTTGGAAGAAAAAACTTAAAGTACAAAACAATAAAGTGAATAAACGAAACGTGAAGCTACATGCAGTGCAGAAAGTAACTACACACAAACATAGTCAAGATCCCACAAATCACAATGGGGAAATGGCTACCTAAATATGATCCCCAATCAGATACGACGATAAACAGCTGCCTCTGATTGGGAACCATAATCAGGCCAACATAGGTATATAATTCCCCTAGATAACCCACCCTTCATCACACCCCGACCTAACCAACATAGAGAATAAACAGCTCTGTATGGTCAGGGCGAGACAGTACCCCACCCAAAGGTGCAGACTCCGACCGCAAAACCTGACTCAATTGGGGAGGGTCCGGGTGAGGCGAAGTACCCACTCTGCTCGTGGATACGTCATCGGAGGAACCAGACCGTGGATCGTTGCCGGAGGCTCCGGACCCTGGATCGTCGCCGGAGGAACCGGCCCATAGATCGTCGCCGGGGACTCGGGACAATAGATCGTTGCCCCCCGTTGCCTCCCCTCCAGACCGTGGTTTGTCGCCGGGGACTCCGGACCGTGGTTCCTCGTCGGAGACTGGGAACGCTCGCAGGAGGTTCTGGACCACAGACTGTCGCTGGAGGCTCTGGACCACAGACTGTCGCTGGGGACGCTGGACCACAGACCGTCGCTGGAGGCTCTGGACCACATACCGTCGCTGGAGGCTCTGGACCGCCGACCGTCGCTGGAGTCTCTGGATCGCAGACCGTCGCTGGAGGCTCTGAACCGCAGACCATCGCTAGAGGCTCTGGACCGCCGACCGTCGCGGGTAGTTCGGACCGTTGACCATCTCAGGAGGTCCTGGACCGCGGACCGTCTCAGGAGGTTCCGGACTGCGGACCGTCATAGGAGGTTCCGGACCACGGACCATCGTTGGAGGTTCCAGACTGTGGACCGTCGCCAGAAGCTCTGGACTGGGAACCGTCTCCGGAAGCTCTGGACTAGGAACTGTCGCCGGAAGCTCTGGACTGGGAACTGTCGCCGGAAGCAGTGGACTAGGAACTGTCTCCGGAAGCTCTGGACTGTGGAGGCGCACTGGAGACCTGATGCATGGGACCGGTACAGGTGGTAGAGGATGGGGGGAGGATGCACAGAACGCACCGGGCTCTGGATGCGCACTGGAGACACATTGCGAATCTCCGCAAAACATGATGCAGCGTGGTATGTTTCCATCCTTTTATTTGGAAAAGAAAACTTAAAGCACAAAACAATAAAGCATATAAACAAAATGTGAAGCTACATTCAGTGCAGAAAGCAACTACACACAAACATAGTCAAGATCACACAAATCACAATGGGGAAAATGGCTACCTAAATATGACCCCCAATTAGAGACAACGATAAACAGCTGCCTCTGATTGGGAACCATAATCAGGCCAACATAGGTATACAATTTCCCTAGATAACCCTCCCTTAATCACACCCCAACCTAACCAACATCGAGAATAAACAGCTCTCTATGGTCAGGACATGACAACAACACACACTTACACATACTGTTCCAAGGACCTGGTGACAGGACATGTCTCAGACATACAGATTAGCCAGAAAAAAAGACTAACAAATAACCTTTCAGTATTCACCTCCAAACTCATGGCCTGTATCTTAGCCCTATCCTAGATAGAACACAAACCCCCTAGCACATTCATCTGTACTGTCTCTATCTCAGTTCTACAAACACTGCATGGGAGTCAGACCTAGTATAAAACATATTACAGGCACTCACCAGAATCAGTATCACCGACAAATTGCAAAAGGAATGGACAGAAGGGGAAAAGGATTGGCATTTACTTTCTATCCTCCCACTGGTTTCACTTCAACTACAAAAGACACTCAAGACGATCATAAATAATAATATAATAATATATCATCGCCTGTAAAATAGGCTCATGTCCCAACTGTCCAGCAGCAGAAACTACAGATCACGTCCTCCTTCACTGTCAAGCATACAAACATCAAAGGCAAATAAATACTCAGAAGACCAACAACATCCTTACAGCAGAAATCAGCAGGTTGTGGGTGACTGTATGCCGCCCCACTTCCTGTGTGGTGTTTGAATTTTTCATGAAAAAGGGGGTTGAGCCCTAAGCTGCCTTGGGCTGGCCTTCTGGGTTAGGAGTGTCTTTGCGCTAATCATGCCTACTCGAATGACCCTGCTGCTCCAGAGCTGGAGAGGAAGTAAAAGTCACTTGCAACCTAACGTTACTATCCCGGCTCAGGCTAAGACCCAGATGCAGACACAGGAGGCGGATAATACAAGTCTCAGAGTTTATTATTTTACAAGGGGCAGGCAAAAGAGTCATAATCCAAATCAGAGTCAGGCAGGTACAGGACGGCAGGCAGGATCAGGGTCAGAATAGGCAGAACGGTCAGAACTGGGAAGACTAGGAAAAACAAAAACTAGAGCACAGGAAACACGGGAACAGGCTGGTAGGACTTTACGGGACAAGACAAACTGGCAACAGACAAATAGAAAACAGAAATACACAGGGGATAATGGGGGTAGATGGGAGACAACTGGTGGGGGGTGGAGACAAGCACAAAGACAGGTGAAACAGATCAGCGTGTGACAGATACAGCCGCCAGAAACAAAGAGAGCAGATGAAGCCAAGCATCATTCTCTGTTCTTGGATCTGAATCAACTTGTCCCCAAAAGAGAAAAAGAAGAGAGAAAAAAACTGCTAATGACGCATCTATGAACTGGATAAACAGTGGAATTCATTTTGAAGGGTGGAAGAGTGGCGCCGAAATGGCCACGGTTGTCATGGACTGGTAACGTTAGGTACAATAAGTGTTGAGTTACGTTTGTAGCCTGCTAGCTATGTTAGCTGCTAACCTTAGTGTTTTAAATGTTCAAGTTAGCCAACAAGGCTACTTAAATAGTTGCCTAGCTAACATCTTCTGTATTCAGACTGTTTTGTACGCAAAGGAATCTAACGACAACATCATGTAGCTACTCTTCCTTAAACCCAACAAGATGCCCAGTGCTTTTATTTCAACTAGCTAACTTTAGCTTGCCAAACCTAAATATGCAGATTGTTGAGATGGTAGTGTTTTTATGTAGATGATAATGCTAGCTAGGTGACCGACAGCATTTTCTGACCAGGAACACCCCAAAAAATGCATCTAGCTATATAATTCAGTACAGTAACATCACATAAACATGTTTTTCTTAGGGAGATACTGGTGCAAACAGTGTGATTTCGAGGGAACCTGAGGCTGTACATGAAACATATCCGTCAGTAAAAAAAAAAAACTTTCTCTCTTTGTCCTTGACACTGTCAGTGTTGCCCTCATCCATCTGTCTCCATTGGTTACAGCAGTCCGTCTGTCTGACACATAGCAGAGCTCTGCATCCCCAAGACATTAACAGAGCTATCAGACACATGTTGTAGTGGTTGGATTAATCAACCATGACACCCATCCCTAAACAGGTGCCAAAGACCTTCAGCCATGAAAAGATGGCACGTGCGCACACACACACACACACACACACACACACACACACACACACACACACACACACACACACACACACAAGTTGGGCAGTCGCAAAAACATTTCTGACTACAGTACATCTCTCTGTCTATCTATATCTCTCTCTGTCTGTCTCTCTCTCTCTTTTCCTCTCTCTCTGTTTGATTCATTGCCTATCTATCAGTGTCTCCTGCTTCTCGCTCTGTTTCTCTATCTCTCTGTTGTTTTTCCTTCTCCCTCTCTCTTCGTCTCTCTCCCTCTCCATCTCTCTCTTCCCCTCTCCCCTTCTGTGTTTCATCATAGTGATAGGCTAACTTAGACTTCTGTGTGTAGCTGCGGTGACGCTACTACGACGCACACACACACACACACACAGACACACACAGACACACACACACACACACACACACACACACACACACACACACACACACACACACACACACACACACACACACACACACACACACACACACACAGAGCATTGTAGAGTTTCATCTGACACATGGCCGTTGTTGCGCTTCCTTTGATCTCTGCATATAGGTTCGACTCACCTGACTGGGGGTGTCTTTATTCTTTTGGAACTTTTGTGAGTGTAATGTTTACTGTAAATGTTGTATTGTTTATTCCAATGTAAACATATGTTTCCCAAGCCAATGAAGCCCCTTAAATTGAAAAATTGACAAAGAGAGATAGAGCGAGAGTGATTTCAAACACAGATTCAACCACAAAGACCAGGGAGATGTTCCAATGCCTCGCAAAGAAGGGCACCCAGTCACTACAAAGATACCGACACCTTCCTAACTCAGTTGCCGGAGAGATAGGAAACCGCTCAAAGATCTCACCATGACGTCTATGGTGACTTTAAAATCATTAATGGCTGTGAGTTTAATGGTTGTGACAGGAGAAAACTGAGGATGGATCAACAACATTGTAGTTACAATATTAACCTCATTCACAGAGTGAAAAGAAGGAAGCCTGTACATAACAAAAATGTTCCAAAACATGCATCCTGTTTGCAACAAGGCACTAAAGTAATACTGCAAAAAATGTGGCAAAGAAATTAACTTTGTGTCCTGATTACTGTTAGGTTCTAGTAAACAGAGTAAAAACTCATGGATAATTATAACTAAACCATAACTACTTTGTGTGGGAATAAATATTGATTTGGGGATCAGGAATTGGAAAATGTATTAGGTGGAAAAAGATGTCTGACCTTAGTATTGACTGAACACCTGCATATAGACAACCCAGTTTTAAGAGCTTAACATTAGAACTCACCTGAACTTATTATGTTTGTACTTACAGGTAAACAGATTGTGACTACAACTAAGTCTTTGACCACCCTGTGTTGTTACGCTTCCTACCCTTTAAGTTGTTTGACCACCCTGTGTTGTTATGCTTCCTACCCTTTAAATTCAGGTGAGTTTTAATGTTAAGCTCTTAAGACTGGGTTGTCTATATGCAGGGGTTCAGTCAATAATAAGGTCAGTCATATTTTTCCACCTAATACATTTTCCAATTTCTGATCCCCAAATCAATATTTCTTCCCACACACACAAAGCAGACTGAACCAGGTTTTCCTCTAGGATTTTGCCTGTGCTTAGCTCTATTCCGTTTCTTAATATCCTGAAAAACTCCAGAATCCTAGAAGTACAAACATAAATGTTTTTGGGTTATTACATATTTATTAACTTATTCCCAGATAACATCTATACTACCCACAATGCACCATATCAACATCATATGGAGGATCTACTCTTTGCTACTGAGTTCATATGCTAGCTCGGTAGCTAGCTCATAGCTAACTCAGCCTGCACTCTTTCCAAAGTTTTATCTTAGAATGAGCCACAACCATCAAACTGTAAGTTTCTGCTCTTGTTAGCTGATCTCCAGTAGTTGGGCTCTAGCTTGTCAACCATAACCGTAGTGGTTGGCTAGGCTTGCTAGGCTAATAGCTAGTTTTGCTAAATAGCTAACGTTAGCTGGCTGGCCAGCTTGTTGGTTTAGATAACTGCACATAGCTAACGTTCTTTGATAACTGGCTAGATGGCATTATGTTTTTCCAAAACTTTACTTGTTGATAGCTACTGGCTGACTCATTCAGTGCTAGCCTAACATTAGCAGGCTAGTAGGTATATTGTTAGCAGTCTAGTTGACTAGCAACCTTGTAAGTTTATTTGTAACAATATTCAAACTTATTTTCTTGTAAGTCGGCTGAAAATGAAATTGAAACCACTAATCATGAGTGCATAATTTTGATATTTTTATTTATTTATAACAACCTGTTTTTGCTTTGTCATTATGGTGATTTGTGTGTAGATTGATGAGGCTGTAAGGTAACAAAATGTGGAAAAAGTCAAGAGGTCTGAATACTTTCCAAATGCACTGTATATACAAAAATTTGCCAGTGCTCGGCCCTTCTGGTAGTCAGAGACTCCCAGCCAACAGCACTTTACAAAATGCAGTGATGTGTACAAAAATTGTCACAAGTGATAAAACTCAGTGCTGAATGATAGACTGAACCTAACGGTTTTAAAGCAGAGGCTGCCGCATGCAAGTACTGTAGATTATATCACCATAATCAAGTACTGGGAGAAGAGTTGCTTGAACAAACGTCCTTCTACTTCCAAAGAGAGGCATGATTTATTTCTATAAAATAAACCAACCTTAACTCTCAACATTTTTGTCAGTTTTTTAATGTGAGTTTTAAAAGAGAGCTTATTATCAATCCAAATACCCAAGTACTTATAATGGGAAAGTTGCTCAATTTGTGCTCCCTTCAATGTTCAAATATGCAGGTCCTCAGGGTCAATATTACGAGACCTAGAGGACAACATAAACATGGTTTTAGTATCATTTAACACTAGTTTAAGATCAGTAAGTGATTTTTGAGTCAATTGATATCACGCCCTGACCTTAGTTATCTTTGTTTTCTTTATTATTTTGGTTAGGTCAGGGTGTGACAAGGGTGGTTTGTTTAGTTTTTGTATTGTTTGGGTTTTTTTGTATGTCTAGCGGGTTTTGTAAGTCTAGGTGTTTATATATCTATGGTTCTCTATCTATGGTTCTCTAGATCTAGATTGGTTCTCAATCAGAGGCAGCTGTTTATCGTTGTCTCTGATTGGGGACCATATTTAGGTAGCTATATTCCTGGGGTATTTTGTGGATTCTTATTCTATGTTTAGTTGCCTGTCTGCACTTCTCATATTTGTGTTACGGTTCATTTTGTTTTTTTGTTCATTTTGTTCAGTGTTCTTTCTTTAATAAAATAAGTATGTACGCCCACCACGCTGAGCCTTGGTCTCCTCCATACAACGACCATGACAATTTAGTCAAAACCATGCTGAAGATCATGAATCGCTTGCTGTACTGAGGGGGCAAAGGAGAAATGTATGATAAAATGATTGTGGGGGCTGTCTTGTGTGCAGCTATTGAAATTATTGATCATAGTCTACTGCTGGAAAAAGGTATGCGTTATGGCTTTACACCCCCTGCTATAATGTGGATAAACAGTTACTTTTCTAACAGAACACGGAGGGTGTTCTTTAACGGAAGCCTATCAAATATAATCGAGTTAGAATCAGGAATTCCCTGGGGTAGCTGTTTAGGCCCCTTGCTTTTATTTATTTTTTACTAATGACATGCCACTGACTTTAAGTAAAGCCAGAGTTTCTATGTATGCGGATGACTCAACACTATACACGTCAGCTACTACAGCGGCTGAAATGACTGCAACACTCAACAAAGAGCTGCAGTTAGTTTCAGAGTGGGTAGTAAGGAATAAGTTAGCCCTAAATATTTCTAAAACTAAAAGCATTGTATTTGGAACAAAACACTCAACTAAATATTGTAATAAATATTGTGGAAATTGAGCAAGTTGAGATGACTAAACCACTTGGAGTAACACTAGATTGTGTTACTGTCACATGTTTTGACCATGACCAAACTGTCATGGTCAAAACATATTGATTTAGTAGTAGCTAAGAGGGAGAGAAGTCGGTCTACAATAAAGAGATGCTCTGCCTTCTTAACAACAAGGCAGGTCCTACAGGCCCTAGTTTTATGCACCTTGACTACTGTTCAGTCGTGTGGTCAGGTGCCACAAAAAAGGACTTTGGAAAATTGCAATTGGCTAAGAACAGGAAAGCACGGCTGGGCCTTGGATGTACACAGAGAGCTAATATTAATAATATGCATGTCAATCTCTCCTGGCTGAAAGTGGAGGAGAGATTGACTTCATCACTACTTTTATTTATGATAGGTATTGATTGACATGTTGAATGCACCAAGCTGTCTTAACTACTGGCACCACAGCTCGGACACCCATGCATACCCCACAAGACATGCCACAAGAGGTCTCTTCACAGTCCACAAGTCCAGATCAGACTATGGGAGGCACACAGTACTACATTGAGCCATGACTATATGGAACTCTGTTCCACATCAATTAAAATTAGTTTAAAAAAAAAAACAGATTAAAAAAACACCTTATGGAACAGTGGGGACTGTGAAGCAACACAAACATTGGCCCAGACACAGGCATACACACACACACACACACACACACGCACACACGCACGATAACATATGCACTATACATACACATGGATTTAGTAATGTAGATTTGTGGTAGTGGTGGAGTAGGGGCCTGAGGGCACACAGTGTGTTGTGAAATATGTGAATGTATTGCAATGTTTTAAAATTGTATAAACTGCCTTAATTTTGCTGAACCCCCTGCTTTGGCAGCAGCTAATGGGGATCCGTAATAAATATACGTAAATACAAATAACTGTATAATCTGCGTAGAGATGAATGTTACAGGTTTTAACAGATATACCAATATAATTTATATAAAGTGAAGAGAACATGGCCTAAAATCACCCTCTGCGGCATACCTTCGTAATTTTAAGGAAACTAGATTTGATACCGTCAGTAAGCACACATTGTGTCCTGTCTGTTAGATAGTTCTTGAACCAATTGCAAGATGCCTGATCACGGTCTATTTCAGAGAAACTTTGAACAAGTAAAACATGGTCAATCATATCAAATGTTTTCGACAGGTCAATAAATAAGGCAGCACAATTATTTTTATGGTCAAAACAATATAGCGCTATGTCCAGGTCGAAAACCAGATGGGTGCTCATTAAGAATAGAATGTGAAGTAAAAAAAGTTATACGTTAAGAGTTAACCAGGATAGCTTGGACGGTGATATCCAAGTCAGAAGGATCTCCGCCTTTGTGTAGGGGGGGAGGACTTGTGTCTTTTTCCAGATCTTATGGATAACCCCAGAAACAATTGTCAAGTAAAAAATATAGGTTTATGATTCTGCAATAAGCGGGGCAGAAAGCTGCAGCAAAAAGGGATCAAGTGAATTTCTTTACATCGGGACTTTTGATGCATATACTAATGCATATCCATATTTTACATGTTAGGTTTATGCTACCTACCCTTTAAATGTTTTGGGAACATTTCTCAATTAGATCATATGGTAACAGCACAAATGAAACCTTTAGGGAGGGTAAAAAAGCGAAGTGAAAATATAATACGGAAACCAAAAAGTACCTTTGAAGAAATCCAATGCAATAGATGGAGTGCAATGAATTATCAGACAGAGATACAAATCCAGAGAAGAGGGAAAGTGATAGAGAGAGAACAGGAGAAAGAGGGAAAAAAAGAGAGAAAAGAGGAGAAAGACAAAGTGAAGCAGGTAGGGAGGGGAGAGAAAGAAGAACGGAGGAGAGAGAAAAGGAAGGAAACGGAAAGACAAAAAAGAGGAGAAAAAGAAAGACAGAGAGGGACAGGAAGGTAACGTGTGGAGTAAAATAAACTCAGAGAGCGAGAGAGGACGGGAGACAGAGGGAGAGAGCTATGTTCTCTGTCAGACTCAAACTGTGTCCTAAGCCCTGGCTTCTTTTCTGAGCTCCGTACAAAGCTCCATGGATCAACGCTCAGACTGGAAACATATGAGACCCATTTATATCACTGTGTGTCTCACACACACACACACACACACACACACACACACACACACACACACACACACACACAGATATCTGCACCATCTCCACACACATCATCTGTAACACATACTGTACCACTTTCAAGGTGCCAAACATACACACACAATTCCAGGTGTAGATACAAGCACATCCACCCCTCATAACTGAATTATCTTCAGTACCCACATGCTCATATGTGTGTGAGCGGGTACACACTGGCATGTGTCTGTGGGTGCATGTGCACTTGTGTGTTCTGGTGTATGAGGGTATGCTTCATGTTCCAATCTCGCATGTGGAGCTCTTCAGCTCCTTCAATTATTTGCTTCAGGGGGCAATTATATCAGTCTCTGCAGATTGCCTCTCTCACTCTCTCTCTTTCTGTCTTTCCGTCTCTTTACCGCTCTCTCTCTCTCTGTCTCTTTACTCTCTCTACCTCCTGTTCTGTCTCTCTCTCCCTTCCCTCTCTCCCTTTCACTCTCTGCCTATTTTCATTCTTTCTCCTCTCCCTTTCTCATTCTGCAATTATATGACTGACATTACTAATCACCCATTCAATTTTCCTGCTCCACAAAAACAAACAGACCAAAAGACTCAACACAATAGACAGTGAGAGAGAGAGAGACAGTAAGACATTGGGGGAGGGGGGGGAATTGTTATATGGAATTATTTCAAGATAGTCATAGTATGGGTCATAATAAAAAATATGTTGAAGTGTCTGTCCT
This sequence comes from Oncorhynchus mykiss, assembly GCF_057628025.1. Classification (NCBI taxonomy): domain Eukaryota; kingdom Metazoa; phylum Chordata; class Actinopteri; order Salmoniformes; family Salmonidae; genus Oncorhynchus; species Oncorhynchus mykiss. The sequence continues at coordinate 45,966,501 of NC_143023.1, read as the reverse complement.
ATATCTAGGACATATAGAAAACTGAAAATATATACACTACCGGTCAAAGGTTTTAGAACACCTACTCATTTAAGTTTTTTTGTTTTGTTTTACTGTTTTTTAAATTGTATAATAATAGTGAAGATATCAAAACTATGAAATAACACAATCATGTAGTAACCAAAAATGAGTTAAACAATTCAAAATATATTTCATATTTGAGATTCTTCAAATAGTCACCCTTTGCCTTGATGACAGCTTTGCATACTCTTGGCATCCTCTCAACCAGCTTCATGAGGTAGTCACCTGGAATGCATTTCAATTAGCAGGTGTGCCTTCTTACAGAAGACTTGGTAAAAGACCAAGTCCATATTATGGCAAGAACAGCTCAAAAAAGAAAAGAGAAACGACAGTCCATCAATAATTTAGGACACGAAGGTCAGTCAATACGGAAAACTTCAAGAACTTTGAAAGTTTCTTCAAGTGCAGTCGCACAAACCATCCAAGCGCTATGATGAAACTGGTTCTCATGAGGACCGCCACAGGAATGGAAGACCCAGAGTTAGTTCTGCAGCAGAGGATAAGTTCAGCCCCAGAAATTGCAGCCCAAATAAATGCTTCATAGGGTTCAAGTAACAGACACATCTCAACATCAACTGTTCAGAGGAGACTGATGGACATTAGACCAGCGGAAATTTGTCTTTGGTCTGGAGTCCAAATTGGAGATTTTTGGTTCCAACTGCCGTGTCTTTGTGAGACACGGTGTGGGTGAACGGATGATCTCCGCATGTGTATTTCCCACCTTGAACCATGGAGGAGGAGGTGTGATGGTGTGGGGGTGCTTTGCTGGTGACACTGTCTGTGATTTATTTAGAAATCAAGGCACACTTAATTAACCAGCATGGCTACCACAGCATTCTGCAGTGATACGCCATCCCATCTGGTTTGGGCTTAGTGTAACTATCATTTGTTTTTCAACAGGACAATGACCCAAAACACCTCCAGACTGTGCAGGGGCTATTTTAACAAGAAGGAGAGTGATGGAGTGCTGCATCAGATCACCTGGCCTCCGACAGTCCCCCGACCTCAACCCAATTGAGATGGTTTGGGATGAATTGGACTGCAGAGTGAAGGAAAAGCAGCCAACAAGTGCTCAGCATATGTGGGAACTCCTTCAAAACGGTTGGAAAAGCATTCTAGGTGAAGCTGGTTGAGAGAATGCCAATGTCGGTTAAATTCAGACAAGTTCCGTGACACTTGTGGGGGATGTATAGCTAAATGGACCATTGTGTTCGTGAGAATCTCCCCTTTCCATAGCGGGGTCCCATTCGTTTGTAGCCCAAGCGGTTAAAACACTTCCAAACAGAAGTTGGCACATCGCAGGTACCGACGTCTCCCTTTCCATAGGGTGGTCATAAAAGTTTGTAGGTCAAAACGTTCGGACGCTACAGACGTTTACGTGAGTAGACAGATTTTCGGGAAGTCTCATGGTCTGACAAACATCGCTCTAGCTTCTGCCACCTTTCACCACAGATGTGGAAGTGCAACACTGGTGGATGCGGTGGATTGAGATAAATCCAATGCAAAAACCCAGATATCTCTATCTTAAATTGACAGATTATGATGGGGATTATTTTTCTTCATGTTAATTAGATTGACACACTGGTGTGCCTATCGACTCTAGGGGATTAAAGCCAAATTACATTTACTCCTGAGGCTATGACCTGTTGCACCCTCTATAACCACTGTGATTAATATGTAACCCTGCTATGAAACTTGAAGAACAATCTAGCCTTAATGGCTAAGTAATGTCATTCCCATGCTTGACCCCACACCAACGATAGAACAGTAGAGTCTGTTGGGGAGATACACTGCAAAACATATAATCATCTAAGTCACTAAATTAATTGACTAGTATTAACAATTTGAATCATTTTTTTTACTTGATTGTTTTAATTTGATTGCAGTATTTAGCTAGTCAATTACTAGTGCATGTCTTTACAACTTCAATATTTTAATTAGTCAGAACAGATGACATACGTATCTACCATAAAGGGTAGACAAGTGATCGGAGTCCAAACTCAGAGGGAGATCACTGGAGATCGAGCCTTCTCACTCTCACAATAAAGGCCTGGTGTTCAAACACATACCCATACCCACAAACGACATAGTTAATATCTCATAGGTCATGAGAAGCCGAAGAGCAAAGGGACATGGGGGGAAAGAGAAAGAGAGATAGGAACAACCTTTCTTTTCCCATCAGAGGACTTGACCTTATCTGCTTAGCCACAGAGTAAACCCCACTTACACACTCCAGAGCACTGACACACAGTCAGTCAAACAAACTATCCATTCTCCAATTCATATATGTGGTGAGTCAGTACTTTAATTACTCACAGTCATTCAACATGACTAAGAGACTCTCGCTTGCACCAAGTCATACACAGAAGCAATTACAATAGGCCTTTCATTCTTCTCTCCATCTACATACAGTACAGAGATGCGGTAGGAAGGTTCCCTGCCTGACTCTAGTCCACATGTTATCCCCGTGCCAGAGACCAGGATTCGCTTCCTGGTCTAGGTTGACAATTTCTCATCTGCCTTTCTTCCCTCATCTGTCTCTCCTTTATATCCTGCCTGAATAACCAAAAAATACTTTAAAAAAATATTACATTCAAAAAAGGGAAACACGAATTAAACTATCCATGGGGTAAAACAGTGACTGTCATTTTAGTTTCAGCAATGCACTCTTTCCACAGAAAGGTGTTGTTGTGATGTGTCGTGAATACCCTACAGAAATGGTTCCCCGTGTAAGGAGAATCCTTTACTGCACTTACAGTGAAATGTCCACCTTTTCAATAATTTACAGCCTTGACAGTGAAATGTCTTCCTTACTTCCCCTTTGTCCTTCATTTTCCCCTTAAGTCTTAATTTCCTTATGTCAGCAAAACCTCCAGACCCCTAAGACCAATCATAGTCGTATGAAATCATAGGAAGGACCCTGGGGATGGGTGGAAGGTGTGTGACGGGGGCTAGAGGAGCTGGAGGTTGTAACACACACCTGGTCAGGAGTGTCACATTCTGTTCTAATCGCACCGCAGGGACAGGAGTACATTAGAATATTAAAAGGTGACATTTGGAGCTGGCGAGACGGACTGGCAGACTCAAAGTTCAGTAGGGGCTGATGTGACAGAGAGAGAGAGAGAGAGAGAGAGAGAGAGAGAGAGAGAGAGAGAGAGCACACCCTACCCTGCACACCCTCATTGACAAATAAACATAGCAAAACAAAGACAATGTCTTCTCATGCTTTTGACACAAATTTCGCATGAGGGGCAGCTATAGAAATTGATGGAAAGCAGTGTTGGAAGAAAAACATATGATATTATAAAATCCATGTACACAAACAAAAAGACACACATTTCTTTCCACAGGGTCTTGGTGTGAGACAGGGATGCAGCTTGAGCCAGCAAGATTTGTTACCTGTTGCCACAAGAGAAGGGCAACCAGTGAAGAACAATCACTATTGTAAATACAACCCATATTAATGTGTATTTATTTTCCCTTTTGTACTTTAACTATTTGCACATCATTATAACACTGTACATAGCCATAATATGAAATATCACATGTGTCTATTGCATTGAAACTTCTGAGAATAATGTTAACTGTTAATTTTGTATTGTTTAATTCACTTTTGTTTATTATCTATTTCACTTGCTTTGACAATGTAAACATATGTTTCTCATGCCAATAAAGCCCTTGGAATTGAATTGAGAAGACAAAGAGTATGTGTTTGTGTGTGTGTTTGAGAGAGAGAGAGAGAGGAGAGAGAGTGTGAGAGAGAGAGAGAGAGAGAGAGAGAGAGAGAGAGAGAGAGAGAGAGAGAGAGACTGTATGTGAGTGTACAGATGTGTGTGTGCATGCGCGTGCGTGTGTGTGTCGTCTGCTTGACCATGACCATATTATGTCAGCCATGTCTACTCTACTGTTTTATAGACAATGTCATTGTGACCAGCCATGGTAGTTGCTTCAGGGGCCTTTATATCTTCCCTAGAAAACAAAATATAAGGGAAACGCTTGAAAGAGAGAGAGAGATGGAGAAATATTAAACAGAAAAATCAAAGATTCTGGTTTCTATCTCTCTGGTTTTCTAATACAACAGTTTCAAATGGAGGCATTTCCATTTTGCAAATCGACTGGATTAAATTTGCAAATCAAACCCTCACGTGCCCCTCTCAAACCAAATTTCTAAAGAATTACAGCCATTCCTCTCTCTCTATGTGTCCCAGGAAGTGGGACAGGTCATAGTTCATCAGGTCAGGTCATGACCCTCTCCATTCCGCCTCTCCCTGCCCTTTCCATCCCCCTCTTCCTGAAAACAGCAGAGGGGCCAATTATAGGGAAAGCCTCCAGAAAGAGTCTAATTGTGAGCAGGTAGTAAGTAATCTTATTTTTCCAATGACTATTTGATATGCTCCATACCTGTGTACAGGATATAGAGGAAGCTAGGAAACCTAAAAGATATTGGGGGACATTAGGAGATGTCCAAACAGAATGATAGGGCAAGACTCGGGTTGGAGAAATCCAGATTTCCTGCTTATTCCATTCTCATTCCGGGCAGACTCCAACCGGGATTTCGGAAAAAACAGGGCATTTATTGGAAGTTCCCATAATTTTGCAACCCTAGTAAAGAGAGAGAAACCAATTGGGACCAAATACTGTATAGGCCTGAGTGCAAGAGTACCAACACGCAGATATGTAGATTTGGATCGTGTTCATCTGGGCACACCGCATCAAAGCCTTTTGCAGAAGAAAATGAAAACAATAATTTCTTATTGGACAAGTTCAGATAGTACCTCCCCAAATCCCTACATGTTGTGCCTACTGAACGGAGAAGATTATATTTAGGGCTGTAGTCTTACCTTCATTAGTACCGACTCGCTGAGTTTCTCTCGGTTGACAATCTTAATTGCAACTTTCTGGCATGTGACACAGTGGATCCCCAGCTTGACCAGGCCTGGAAAAGAAAGACACAGGTTATAGGAGACACACACATTCAGCACTCTGTACAGGCTTCTGTGTGCGTGTGTGCATGCGTGTGAGCGAGAGTGAGAGAGACTGACATCCTGCCATGTTAATAAAGGAAGAAAATACCCCTTTCAGATTCATTACTATTCTATTCTATAATGTTAAATAATGTACAGAAATAACACTGTGTTGTTTCATTTACAGCAATGGAGAAAAACTACAAAAAGGTAATTGTCCTCAATAGAAAACGCTGTGCTAACTTCATCTGTCCAAAAGTATCTGTAATTGTAGTCACTTAACAAAGTTTCTATCTACGTTAGTAAGCTTGACTATGTCAGATAACAATACTGTTCTTCCTGAAGCAAGCACACTAACTATGGCTTCTTTGTCAAGTACCTAGAGGCACTCAAGCGTTCAACAACAGCTATTCTGGCAAGGCAACAGGGACTTCCTCACAAAGACAACATCATATTCCATTCGAGATACGCATCAGCGTTAGAAAAGATAACTTTTCATTTTAAATTCCCTTGCTCACCACCAGACACAGAGACATTTCCCCTGGTAGACTACAAGCAGAGAATACAGCATCTTAAATCAAATGTCATCAGGTAAATAAGCAAACACACACACAACACACATACACACACTAGATAAGATAAGACAGACAACACAATAAATTTAAGAATTGCTGAATGAGTTTACAGTTTACTAACCAAAAACTGTGAACTACACTGAGAAGGAAATCCTTGTTCTATCACATACACACAGCAGAACACACACACACACAGAAAAACACTCACACACAAGCAGATACACACACACACTCAAGCAGATACACACATAATCATCATTAATGTCGGAAATACACAAAGAGGGGAATGTGTGTTCTGTCTGTGGATAGCATGCTGGCTGAGCCAATCCATTTCCCACTGTTCACTAGAGTCTCAGACTCAGAGCAGAACACATGTTTATGACTCAAACAGATACAGATAGATGGCACACACATGCACACTGCATAGGTGGCAAACACATGCACACACGACTGCACCCAGGCACACACACACACACGTATATAACACATATCACCTTTCCACTGTTGATTTCCCTTGGTTTTACCCAAGATAACTTTGGGCAGTGGATAGTTGCCTCTTTGGGGCTCTGATGATAGTCATTGACAATAATTTCCCGTCCCAGAATGTCCACCATACCACAATAATGACAACATTTCAGCAAACTTGAAAGTGTGAAATCTCAAGGTGCTTCAGACATACTATATTGCATCTTTTGTTTTCAAAATCCAAGGTAAAATGGAATAACCTCATATTGGGAGCAATTACATTTTCATGTATCTCCATAGTTACATTTTTGGTAACACTTTGATAGTCCAAATAAAGTGTGACCCCAATTTCTCACTATGAGACATGGGCAATTCCACCATAAAAAAATGACGCTGAGACTTCGATTTTACTTTAATAGTATACCAAACCAAAACCATTGATTGCAAAGTTAAACACACCATACAACTCTATGCACAATGATTACCTTTAAAATGGGCAGTGCAGTCAAAATGTGATTATCCTGTTTTTTTAATTTATTATATTTCCATACTATGATGTTGAAATGACTCTCGGACCTTGTGAAAATTATGATAATGCCCTTTTCGTTTGAGCTTTTGGAGAAAAAAAATGCCTGGAATTCCAGCCTGTTCAGGTGGGATGAAGTTTTTAGCACACATCATGATCACAATCTGATCTCATTATTCTGACCAGTAACCTTTTATTTGCATATGTATCCTCCTACTTTGAAAGGTTAAGTGGGGTAGGCTCTAAAGTCTAGATGATCCTATTCACCAATCAGGGCTGTGTATGTAAATGATTTTTTAAAAAAATCAACATGCCAATATGATCAGACTGAGCATTTCAATGGCAAAAGGAGGATCAGGGAAATAAATAATAAAACATATATTTATTTTATGAAATAAACACACACAGTGATTTACTAGACATACAGTGCCTTGCCAAAGTATTCGGCCCCCTTGAACTTTGCGACCTTTTGCCACATTTCAGGCTTCAAACATAAAGATATAAAACTGTATTTTTTTGTGAAGAATCAACAACAAGTGGGACACAATCATGAAGTGGAACGACATTTATTGGATATTTCAAACATTTTTAACAATATGAGCGTGCAAAATTTTTCAGCCCCTTTACTTTCAGTGCAGCAAACTCTCTCCAGAAGTTCAGTGAGGATCTCTGAATGATCCAATGTTGACCTAAATGACTAATGATGATAAATACAATCCACCTGTGTGTAATCAAGTCTCCGTATAAATGCACCTGCACTGTGATAGTCTCAGAGGTCCGTTAAAAGCGCAGAGAGCATCATGAAGAACAAGGAACACACCAGGCAGGTCCGAGATACTGTTGTGAAGAAGTTTAAAGCCGGATTTGGATACAAAAAGATTTCCCAAGCTTTAAACATCCCAAGGAGCACTGTGCAAGCGATAATATTGAAATGGAAGGAGTAGCAGACCACTGCAAATATACCAAGACCTGGCCATCCCTCTAAACTTTCAGCCCATACAAGGAGAAGACTGATCAGAGATGCAGCCAAGAGGCCCATGATAACTCTGGATGAAATGCAGAGATCTACAGCTGAGGTGGGAAACTCTGTCCATAGGACAACAATCAGTCGTATATTGCACCATTCTGGCCTTTATGGAAGAGTGGCAAGAAGAAAGCCATTTCTTAAAGATATCCATAAAAAGTGTCGTTTAAAGTTTGCCACAAGCCACCTGGGAGACACACCAAACATGTGGATTAAGGTGCTCTGGTCAGATGAAACCAAAATTGAACTTTTTGGCAACAATGCAAAACGTTATGTTTGGCGTAAAAGCAACACAGCTGAACACACCATCCCCACTGTCAAACATGGTGGTGGCAGCATCATGGTTTGGGCCTGCTTTTCTTCAGCAGGGACAGGGAAGATGGTTAAAATTGATGGGAAGATGGATGGAGCCAAATACAGGACCATTCTGGAAGAAAACCTGATGGAGTCTTGCAAAAGACCTGAGACTGGGACGGAGATTTGTCTTCCAACAAGACAATGATCCAATACATAAAGCAAACATAAAGCAAAAATAAACATATCCAGGTGTTAGAATGGCCAAGTCAAAGTCCAGACCTGAATCCAATCGAGAATCTGTGGAAAGAACTGAAAACTGCTGTTCACAAATGCTCTCCATCCAACCTCACTGAGCTCGAGCTGTTTTGCAAGGAGGAATGGGAAAACATTTCAGTCTCTCGATGTGCAAAACTGATAGAGACATACCCCAAGCGACTTACAGCGGTAATCGCAGCAAAAGGTGGCGCTACAAAGTATTAACTTAAGGGGGCTGAATAATTTTGCACGCCCAATTTTTCAGTTTTTGATTTGTTAAAAAAGTTTGAAATATCCAATAAATGTCGTTCCACTTCATGATTGTGTCCCACTTGTTGTTGATTCTTCACAAAAAAATACAGTTTTATATCTTTATGTTTGAAGCCTGAAATGTGGCAAAAGGTCGCAAAGTTCAAGGGGGCCGAATACTTTCGCAAGGCACTGTACAGTATTGTTATTTTTTTTACAAAAAATACTGCATGGGGACTTCAACAATTTCCGCTGAAAACTTTACAAAAACACACTTATTCGAAGAATGGTGCAGATGTAACGTTCGGTAACAGAATGACAGTAAAATCTCCCTCAGTTTTTAATGTGGCCACATTTTTCAAACAACTCAGCTAAATATGTACTCTGAATTAAAATTATAAGATGTCTACAGAAACAATATATTTTGTTATTGAACTACAGTAAGTGAAGTGGATTAACACCCGCTAACACAATGGTTTGAAAAGAATGTCGTCATGGTCTCTGATCTGTACTATGCAGAAATGACATTATCTTCAAGGTGATATATCCTAAATAGGTATACAAAGGTAGAAACATTTAATATCCTCCTTTGCATGTTTCAGTATTAATCTACACACTGGCTATTATTCGAATGTGCTCTGCCCCAAACAAGACCAAATGTGGCTGGTCTGGGCTGGACCAAATCTGTAGCAACCATAGATGTCTGAGTTCGGACATCAAAGTATTTTTTATTTGTTATTGTTATTCACGATCTATGTAACGGCTGTCTGTGGTGGAAGAATGTGAGGACCAATGCGCAGCGTGGTAAGTGTTGATATTCTTTAGCAGAACTCAGAACACTAAAATACAAAACCAACAAGAGAACGAAATGAAACCGAAACAGTTCTGTCTGGTACAGATACGAAACAGAAAATAATCACCCACAACTCAAGGGTGAAAACAGGCTGTCTAAGTATGGTTCTCAATCAGGGACAACGATTGACAGCTGCCTCTGATTGAGAACCATACCAGGCCAAACACAGAAATACCAAATCATAGAAAAAAGAAAATAGACTGCCCACCCAACTCACGCCCTGACCATACTAAAACAAAGACATCACAAAGGAACTAAGGTCAGAACGTGACAATCTATTTAAAATATTTATTTATCGGTAACTCTGCAATGGAAAAGTACAAATTTCACTGTTAGTCTACACCTGTTGTTTACAAAGCAATGGACAAATAAAATTAGATTTGAATACAGCACAGTAGAGTACAGCACACTAGAGTAGAGTAGAGTACAGTTCAGTACAGCACAGTATAGTTCAGTAGAGTAGAATAGAGTTTAGTAAAGTACAATACATTAAATTATACTGTACTCTACTCTAGTGTAGTGTAGTCTAATGTACTGTACTGTTCTGTATTAAACTCTACTTTACTGTACAGTACTGTATTATACTGACCTATAATATATTTTCCTTTACCGTACTGTACTTTCATGTGCTCTACTGCACTGTACTGTGCTGTACAAACTTGTGAAACAGATGCCTATGATTGGTTCAGATTTCAACTGACCAAATTTCAACTACTTTTCAAGGTCCATGGATGTCCAATGTCGGTCAGTGCTCAGTGGGTGAGTGGGCTGATTACAGTAAATGAAAACAGAGGGGGCTCATGGGTAGATGGTTGAGCCAGAGGTTGTCACTATAAGTCACAAGCAAGTATCAAGTCGAGTCACAATGGGTTGAGTCTCGAGTCAAGTCCAAGTCATACATTCTAAGAGCAAGTCAAGTCGAGAGGAGTTTTTTCAAGTAAGGTAAAAAAAAATGTAATGACTTGTTCATCTACAAATCTTTGTCTGTTTATTGAAGCTACTAGACAGTCCTTTTTATTATTTTGCCTACAACACATTTTGATTACGTAATAATACATTTTACCAACAAATTCCAAATCCAAACTTCATAAGTAAATTATCAATTTCAAGAAATGTTGACTTACCAAAATATACATTGCAATTTAATTTATTTTTTGTAATCCTCATTTTTTAAGTGGTAAAAATGGCAAGAACTGACTGGTTTTTCCCTTTTTGGACTTGTAGATTGAATGATTTTTCTCAGTTTGAAACCCCCTGTTCATCATAAGATCTATGAACCTTGCCATTTTCTTATTTCAGCACAGACGGAATGGACAGGTCAACGTGCCAAGGAAACACTCACAGCCAAGTGAATGCTAGTAATTGTTGCTTGCCACATTATTGGTGAGCTTGCAAAGTGAACAGCTGGTATTCCTGATCACCCAACGTTTTTGGAGCTGCATATTTATTTATGGCAATCCTCTCTTCCTACATTTTGCATTTGCACTCCAGTTGCCTAGTGGTTAGAGCACTGGGCCAGTAACCAAAAGGTTGCTGGATCTGACAAGGTACAAACCTGCCATTCTGCCCCTGAGCAAGGCAGTTAACCCAGTGTTACCTGGGCCCCGTGGATGTGGATGTCAATTAAAGCAGCCCTCCGCACCTGTCTGATTCAGAGGGGTTGGGTTAAATGTTGAAGGCATTCCGTTGTACAACTGAACCGATTTCCCAAAATTAGCTATTGATTTCTTAGCTCAGTGGTTCTCAAATTTTTGACCGGCAAACACCAAAAAGGAGTGGTTCAAAGCTTGAGACCCCAGTGCATGCACATGTACACTCGCACAGGGCGAACACGTGCACAAATGCTGCGCAGATGTAGCCTGTGATTACAGCCATAAACGGTGATGCCGTTTTTGAACGCAAGATACAAAAATAAACTGCGTTTTACACCTGCATTTTGATCTGAAAGTCATTCATGTTAGCAGTCAATACCGACTAGGAATATAATGTCACATTGTAATTGCTCTGGAGTCCTGAGCAAGCAGGATCATAAAGCCTACCTGTATGCAATGGGGGTTGCAGGATCAGATGGAAAGCATAATCTATCTGTAGCCTTTTATTTCCTCGCAAATATCAGAATTCATTTGTCAGAATATGTTACGTCTTGATCTTCATCACAAAAATATTGAATGTATGCGATGTTACAGCTCTCTTTAGACATACAGTGTAGCCAGCACCACCATTGAGGTACATCATTAAAACCCACCCGAATAAGACCTATCCGAAATATGAAAATGATCAATGAAATCGCCTGTTGTTCTGGTAAAGATGCATTCGTAGGAGATTGCTAAACTGTATTTTATAGGAGTTTTACAGGAGCCAAGAGTGTGCAAAGCTGTCATCAAGGCAAAGAGTGGCAACTTTGAAGAATCTCAAATATAAAATATCTTTGGATTTGTTGAACATTTTTTTGCTTACTACATGATTCCACCTGTGTCATTTCATAGTTTTTTTAGTCTTCGCTATTGGAATGAGTAGGTGGGTCCAAACCTTTGACTGGTACTGTATATATGCATTAACTTTAAAAAAAACGTAGACTCTTAGCTTAAATTTTTAGACCAAATTTAGACATGCTTCTATGAACTTCAGATGTTAGAACTTATGAAGTTTTTCACATGGAAATGCCCATATATCATCAGCATCCTGCGGGTGTGCTTGCAGTTATGTGTCCGTGCAGTTATGTGTGTGTGTGCATAGATAATGAATACTTTATCTCTACATAATTGCCAGAGAGAGACACATGTATGGTGGAATGACAGCGAATGATGAGCAGAAAGAAACACAGAAACCCAACGCTAAAATTATGAAGGGATGTGATAGAAAGGCTTGTGGATTGTCGATAATGGCACCCTATTCCCTATATAGTGCACGACTTTTGACAAGATCCCTATGGGCCATTGTCAAAAGTAGTGTACTAAATAGAGAAAAGGGTGCCATTTTGGATGTATCCATATTAAAGCGTGGGGAGCTTCCTCTCTTCTGTTCCTAGTTAGTGTGATTTATTTTATGAAGCAACGGAAAAAGACAGTCATTGGGCTTTGAGGAGGTGGTGAGATAGGGGAGAGAGAGAGACGGCTAATTGTTTGTTCTAATTGGAAGGAGCGAGGGGGAGAGAGGAAGAATGAGAGAAAGAGAGGGAGGAGGTTGTGAGATACGGGAGATACGGGAGAGAGACTGCTAAGTGTTTTGTTGTTCTGTTCTGACTCCCTGGCAGTGACAAGGAAAAGTAGGTGGACAGTAAAAGAGAGAGAAAAAGGGATCAAGAAAGTAAGGAAAGAGAGTAAGGGAGAGAGAGAGAGAGAGAGAGAAACCCACTAATTATTAAAATCCAGAAAAGAGCTGTTCAATTCTACAACCACCTAAAAGGAAACGATTCCCAAACCTTCCATAACAAAGCCATCACCTACAGAGAGATGAACCTGGAGAAGAGTCCTCTAAGCAAGCTGGTCCTGGGGCTCTGTTCACAAACACAAACACACCCCACAGAGCCCCAGGACAGCAGCACAATTAGACCCAACCAAATCATGAGAAAACAAAAAGATAATTACTTGACACATTGGAAAGAATTAACAAAAAAACAGAGCAAACTAGAATGCTATTTGGCCCTAAACAGAGAGTACACAGTGGCAGAATACCTGTCCACTGTGACGGCCTTGCTATTGAGAAAGGCCGCCGTAGACAGACCTGGTTCTCAAGAGAAGACAGGCTATGTGCACACTGCCCAAAAAATGAGGTGGAAACTGAGCTGCACTTCCTCATCTCCTGTCCAACGTATGACCATATTAGAGATACATATTTCCCTCAGACTACACAGATCAACAAAGAATTTGAAAACGGAGAGAGAGAGAGAGAGAGAGATAGAGAGAGAAAGAAAGAAGGATCAAGAAAGGAAGGAAAGAGAGTAAGGGATAGAGAGAGAGAGAGAGAGAGAGAAAGAGAGGGAAATAGAGAGAGAGAGATGGAAGAAAGGGAAAGAGCGATAGAAGAGATAAGGAGATGGAGACAAGATAAATGGCCGGGCCATAGAAAATTAAGCAATAATGAAGAGCAGAGTGTGGGAGTTAGGATGACTCCAGGGCCTGTGGATCGCAGGGGCTCAGAGTAGAAACACATGGAAGAGATGAGGCAGAGAGAGAGAGAGAGAGAGAGAGAGAGAGAGAGGAAGAGAGGGGCAAAGGAAGAGAGAACTACAACACAAGAGAACCATCAGGCCAGAGATGGTAATCACAAGTTAATGGGTGACAGGGAGACAGGCATAATAATGATTAATACATTAACTAGAGTCGACATCCAAGGCCCCCCGGAAATCTAATTAGCTTCTTTTTTTTTTTAAGCTAAAGATATCTGTTTAAGTTAAAGATATCTGTTTTTTTTGCATGGTCTGCATCTCAATCCACAACATCCACCGTTGTTGCCCTTTGTCCCCTGCGGTGGAAGGTGGCAGAGCAAAAGCAATGTTTGTCAAAAGGGGAGACATGCTGAAAATCTGTATTTTCACAAAAATGTCTGTAGCGTCCGAAATGTTGGATGTTTTGCACTAGGGCGCCTACAAGCCTCGTCTGAAGGTAGCCCGGTACCAGTTTATAAAATGAGTTTAGTGCCTCCCGGGTGGCGCAGTGGTTAAGGGCGCTGTACTGCAGCGCCAGCTGTGCCATCAGAGTCCCTGGGTTCGCGCCCAGGCTCTGTCGTAACCGGCCGCGACCGGGAGGTCCGTGGGGCGACGCACAATTGGCCTAGCGTCGTCCGGGTTAGGGAGGGCTTGGTCGGTAGGGATGTCCTTGTCTCATCGCGCACCAGCGACTTCTGTGGCGGGCCGGGTGCAGTGCGCGCTAACCAAGGTTGCCAGGTGCACGGTGTAGCCTCCGACACATTGGTGCGGCTGGCTTCCGGGTTGGATGCGCGCTGTGTGGCTGGTTGGGTTGTGTATCGGAGGACTTCCAACCTTCGTCTCTCCCGAGCCCGTACTGGAGTTGTAGCGATGAGACAAGATAGTAGCTACTACAACAATTGGATACCACGAAATTGGGGAGAAAAAGGGGTAAAAGAAAAAAAAAAAGAAAAAAAAAAAAGAAAATGAGTTTAAGCATATATGAAAATCCTTTAGTGCCCCTAAAAACTGTATGAACAAGGCTGGCAGGTAGCCTAGTAACCTAAGGTCGCTGGTTCGAAACCCCGGGCCTATCAGGTGAAAAATCTGTTGATGTGCGAGGCACTTAATCGCTAATTGCTCCCGTAAATGGCTTGGGATAAGAGTGTCTGCTAAATAACTAAAATATAACAGTGGTAATGAATCAAAGTTGATAATGTAGAGGTAACTGCCAAAATAAGGGAAACACTTGAGTAAATTAGGGCTATGGTGTGGGGTGGATTTTTCTGCCAAGGTTTATGTCCACTCAACCCCTTAGAGGGCAATAAATGCAAATACACAGCCATTCTGAGTGATCACCTTGAACCTATGGTGAATCATTTCTATCCTGATGAGAGTGGATGACAATGCTCCCCATCCACAGAACACAAGTGGTCACTGAATGGTTTGATGAGTATGAAAACAATGTAAAACATATGTCATGGCTGTCTCAGTCACCAGCTCTCAATCCAATTGAACACTTCTGGAACGGCGCCTGAGACAGCGTTTTCCACTATCAACAAAACACCAAATAATGGAATTTCTCGTGGAGGGAGTTGAAAGTCTGTGTTGCCCAGCAACAGTCCCAAAATATCACTGCTCTAGAGGAGATCTGCATGGAGGAATGGGCCAAAATACCAGCAACAGTGTGTGAAAACCTTGTGAAGACTTACAGAAAACGTTTGACCTCTGTCATTGCCAACAAAGGGTATATAACAAAGTATTGAGATAAACTTTTGTTATTGACCGAATACTTATTTTCCACCATAATTTGCAAATAAATTCATAAAAAATCCTACAATGTGATTTTCTGGATTTTTTTCCTCATTTTGTCTGTCATAGTTGAAGTGTACCTATGATAAAAATGACAGGCTTCTCTCATCTTTTTAAGTGGGAGAACTTGGTGCACTTTGCACAATTGGTGGCTGACTAAATACTTTTTTGCCCCACTGTATATGTCAAGGTGCATTGAAGCTGTTCTAGAGGCTCATGGTGGCCAACATCCTATTAATTAATTAAACCTCTTAAGTCGACCCACTACTTTTTCGAACATTCTGTTAAAAATCGCGCAACATTTCAGCGTCCTGCTACTCATGCCAGGAATATAGTATATGCATATGATTAGTATGTGTGGATAGAAAACACTCTGAAGTTTCTAAAACTGGTTAAATAATATCTGTGACTATAACAGAACGTGAACAGCAAGCGAAATCCCAAGAAAAACCTGGTCACAAAAACCACAGAAAAGTATTAATCAGCCAGTCTCTGAATTGTTTATTGCAAGCAAAAATATATAGCCGGGAGCTTGCAGTTCCTACAACTTCCACACGATGTCGCCAAAAACGTCATTTTCATTGACAAAAAATCCTTTGTGTAATGACAAATAGATCCTTCATTTCGTCCAGCATACAGGAAAAGATTTTTGGAAGAGAGAGAAAGGACAACGTTTTCTTGAGTAGCTGCTATGGAATACAGATAGCCCAGTGATCGATTTGATCGATTATTAACGTTTACAAATACCTAAAGTTGGGTTAGAAAAGTAGTTTGAAGTGTTTTGTCAAAGAATATAGGCAACTTATATAATTTTAAAAAATGACGTTGCGTTTTGGAAGGGAGCTTTTTCCTGAACCAGACAGGCTATACAAATGGATATTTTGGGCATACATGGACGGATTTAAACGGGAAAAATACCCAATTGTGATGTTTATGGAACATATAGGAGTGCCAACAAAGAATATCATCAAAGGTAATGAATGTTTTATATTTTATTTCTGCGTTTTGTGTACTGCCGGCTACGCTAAATATTTTGTTTACGTCCCCTTCAGGTATTTTGGGGTGTTGCATGCTATCAGATAATAGCTTCTCATGCTTTCGCCGAAAAGCATTTTAAAAATCTGACTTGTTGGCTAGATTCACAACGAGTGTAGCTTTAATTCAATACCCTGCATGTGTGTTTTAATGAACGTTTGAGTTTTAACGAGTACATTTAGCATTTAGCGTAGCGCATTTGCATTTCCAGGTGTCTAGATGAGACGTCTGCGTCTCAGGTGGGAGTAAGAGGTTTTAAGACACTTTATATATTTCCATTACATTGACCTGTAGTATCAGTGATAATGCAATAACAGTGGTAATGCATCAGCACTGATAATGTAGGCTATCAACAGCGATAATGCATCAACAGTAATAAAGCATCAACAGTGGTAATGCATTTTTACATGCACATAAAATACCTTTCAAAGATGTGAATGACCAGGTAAGAATACAGCAACTGAACTATTAGTCCACTGAACTTAAGCATAGGCACTAGTAAGTAACCGTGCATCGGAAGGTCTCAAGCAAGAGTGATTCCACCCCAGGAAGGCCTGAATAGCTAGCTGACTCTTGTCTGCACTAGCTCTGGTCCAGGGATAGCTAGCTAGTTATGGCATTTCAAAACCCTTACTGTTTGGTGGTGGCTGCAACGCACCATCCTCTCTGGCACCATTCAACATCCTGTCTCAGCTTGTATGTCTCACAGCGTCTTTGCCCTGAGAAGGTATCTGCTGGCGTCAGACCCTATTGGTATTTTTGGTTACTTTCCATTGCTTTATGCATTTATTTTAGCCGGTGGTCTTTTGGAATGTAAAATGGGTGACACATAAAACATGTATGAATGTATTCAGACTATGCAATAGGACATTGTATTACTTTTGAATAAAAACACCTAATAAAATACCTTTATTGTTGTCTAGCGAATGTATTATATGAGTCTGATTTTATGCATGCAGAGGAAAGGTGTGTGCAGCAGAGAGAGGTTAGCCATTTCATGTCATTGCTTTGCACTACACTTGTTCACTGCAGTTGTATTATGTCATCCAGTAATGAAAGACCAGATCTGGCAGCAGTGTGTCCCGTCCCGTGTTTAGACAGATTAAAGAAGGATTTTTGAGCCTTGAGACAATTGAGACATGGATTGTGTATGTGTGCCATTCATAGGGTAAATGGGCAAGACAAAAGATTTAAGTGCCTTCGAACAGGGTATGGCAGTATGTGCCAGGCACCGGTTTGTGTCAAGAACTGCAACGCTGCTGGGTTTTTCAAATATTGAAACTCAATATTAGGAAGTTGTTCCTAAAGTTTGGTAAACTCTGTGTATAGATCAACAAACAAAAAAGGGCCTAAAATGGACACTTTCATCATGATTAAAAAATAAATAGAAAAATCCTCCCAATGCAGTTTCTATGAGGATTGCCAGAACAATCTTAGATACCAAAAATATTGTGGGGCCTTCCTGGCATGGAAGTGCCAATAAGCATAGTTACAGACACAGATACACACGTACAGTACCTTTCTCTCTATTTCTCTCTGTCTAACCTAGACTAGACCCTTCAGTTAATTCATTACAATGAGTGCAATAAAGTGATAGCTCAGGTGCCCTCTTCACCTGTCAGTGTTTTTTCCCAGGGTAGCCCACTGATCCCTGGATGAACCTCCACTGAGCCCTGGGTGAGCCCCGGCTCTGTGGCTGGGGGAGCCAGGGAGAGGCAGGGTGAACCAGGAGTAGACAGGGGGAATATGCAGAGGGAAGCCCAAGGAGCACAGCGGGCTCAGTAGCACTGCTGGCTTTGAACAGAGCTTCAAACACTCAACTCTGATTGAGAGCAGAGCACAGGGAGAGACAGAGAAGATTACTGCTGCACTGCTGCAGGGGAGAGGAACAGAGAGAGAGTGAGAGAAAGAGAGAGAGAGAGCGAGAGAGAGAGAGAGAGAGAGAATGTGTGTGTGTGTGTGTGTGTGTGTGTGTGTGTGTGTGTGTGTGTGTGTGTGTGTGTGTGTGTGTGTGTCAGCGGAGGCTCCTCAGAGGAGAAAGTGGACGACCATCCTCCTCAGTGAAATTTCATGAAAAAATAGAAATAGTGAAACATTAAAAAAGTTATCCTTTTTAGATAAAACTATATTAAATATATGTCACCAAATAATTGATTAAACTAATAGTGTGACTGTAAGTACAGAATAGATGCAGGCCAGTGACCCTGCCGGCATTTCTATTGCCACACCATGTTGTCTTTCGGCAATCAGATATCATTGGCAAAAGTGTGCATGTAAGTAATCCATACCCAACCTATCCATACGCATCGTAACGCACTCACTTCCAAATCTCGTTTTGGACGAGACTGACTTTATGACCAAAATGATCATATTTACACTTTGTAGTACATTTTGACACTGGACCTAATGTTTCCGACTCATATCGATGCCATATAGGCTGATTATAACCATAGAAGTTGGTTCTAGGAGGCAGTTCCCCTTTAATGATCTGATGTGGAGCGACTGCTGGCGTGGGTAAGACACAAAAAGGGAACTTTAGCGCATGGCTCAATGAGCTTCAACGCAGAAAAGCATTTTGAAGAGGAGAAAAGAAGCATTGGAATCTGCTGGGTTATAAGCAATGTCGGATTAATGGTTTGAATCATAGATACTGTGCATTCTGAAAGTATTCAGACCCTTTGACTTTGTCCACGTTGTTACATTACAGCCTTATTGGAAACTGTAAATAGTTTATTTTCTAAATCAATCCACATACAATACCTCATAATGACAAACCAAATCAATTGTTTTGAAATTGTTGCTAATTTATTCAAAATAAAAAACTGAAACATCACATTGACATAAGTATTCAGACCCTTTACTCAATATTTTGTTGAAGCACCTTGGGCAGCGATTACAACCTCGAGTCTTCTTGGGTATGACGCTACAAGCTTGGCACACCTGTATTTGGGGAGTCTCTCCCATTCTTCTCTGCAGATCCTCTCAAGCTCTACCAGATTGGATGGGGAGCATGGGCCAGTCAAGGACATTCAGAGACTTGTCCCGTAGCCACCACTGCATTGTCTTGGCTGTGTGCTAAGGGTCCTATTGGAAGGTGAACCTTCGCCCCAGTCTGTCCTGAGCGCTCTGGAGCAGGCTTCCATCAAGGATCTCTCTGTACTTTGCTCCGTTCATCTTTGAATCGATCTTGACTAATCTCGCAGTCTCTGCCGCTGAAAAACATCCCATAGCATGATGCTGCTACCACCATGCTTCACAGTTGGGATGGTGCCATGTTTCCTCCAGACGTGAAGCTTAGCATTCAGGCCAAAGAGTTCAATCTTGGTTTCATCAGACCAGAGAGTCTTGTTTCTCATGGTCTGAGAGTCCTTTAGGTGCCTTTTGGAAAACTCCAAGCGGGCTGTCATGTGCATTTTACTGAGTTTCTTCAGTCTGGCCACTCTACCATAAAGGCCTGATTGGTGGAGTGCTGCAGAGACAATTATTTCGACCTCGTGGCTTGGGTTCACTACTGGTTCGATAACGTACACACTTTACTTTTGTCTACTCGCACCAGCCATGATTTGGACATGCAGGTTGAAATTTCAAAAGAAACTCTGAACCAATTATATTACTTTAGGGGCCCTGTTCAAATTAACTCTGATTTGTGGAAAGGAATAGCACTGCAATGGATAGTTGCTGTTTTAAGGTTTCCGGTGGTTTTTAGGTGATCTTAAAAAAAAAGTGTACATGATGTTTCCGCCACTGTTTCCTATGACTGAAAACAGCTCCTGGAGATCAGAACAGCAATCACAAACCTTGATTTGGATGAAGATTTCTACTTCTACTATTTGTTCTCCTGAGTGGTGCAGTGGTTTAAGGCACTGATTATCAGTGCTAAAGGTGTCATTACAGACCCTGGTTTGATCCTGGGTGGTATCACAAGCGTCTGTCATCGGGAGTCCCATAAGGTGGTGCACAATTAACCCAGCGTCGTCTGGGTTTGGCCAGGGTAGGCTGTCATTGTAAATAAGAATTTGTTCTTACCTGACTTGCCTAGTTAAATAAAGGTTAAATAAATAAATAAATAATATACAGGTAGCTGTTTTTTTTTTGCATCGGCAAGACCGAACGACAGCCTCGGGCAACCTCAAGGGGGGAGGCATGTGTTTCTTTGTTAACAATAGCTAGAGTGCAATCTCAAATATTAAGGAAGTCTCGAGGTTCTTCTCACCTGAGTTAGAATATCTCATGATAAGCTGTACACCATGCTATTTATTTATATATTTTTTCGTAGCTGTATTTACCACCACAAGCCGATGCTGGCACTAAAGACCACACTCAACGAGATTAATAGGGCCATAAGCAAACAAGAAATTGCTTGTCCAGAGGCAGCGCTCCTAGTGGCCAGTGATTTTAATGCAGGGACACTAGACACCTGTGCAACTAGAGGCCTCAAAACTCTAGATCACCTTTACTCCACACATAGAAGCGCATAAAAGGCTCTCCCTGGCCCTCCATTTGGCAAATCTAACCATAACTCTATCCTCCTGATTCCTGCTTACAAGCAAAAACTCAAAAAGAAAGTACCAGTGAGGTGCTCAATACAGAAGTGGTCCGATGAGGCGGATGCTAAGCTACAGGACTGTTTTGCTAGCACAAACTGGAATATTTTTCTGGGATTCATCCGATGGTATTGATGAGTTTACCACACCAGTCACCGGCTTCATTAATAAGTGCATTGACGATGCTGTCCCCAAAGAGACCGTACATATCGCATCCAGAAGCCATGGATTACAGGCAACATCCGCACTGAGATAAAGGCTAGAGCTGCTACTTTTAAGGAGTGGGACACTAATCCGAACACTTTTAAGAAATCCTGCAATGACCTCTGACGGGCCATCAAACAAGCAAAGTGTCAATACACGAATACGATCGAATCCTACTACACAGGCACTGATGCTCGTTGGATGTAGCAGAGCTTTCAAACTATCATGGATTACAAAGGGAAACCCAGCCGCAGGTTGCCCAGTGATGCAAGCTTACCAGACTTCTTGATGCTACCCATCCCTTAAGCAGGATAATTGTCATCAGCAACCGCTGTATAGCATAGCGCCTCAGTCAAATAATATTACCAAAAATATTCATTTTCATGAAATCACAAGTGCAATATTGCAAAACACAGTTTAGCCTTTTGTTAATCCACCTGTCTTCTCAGATTTTTAAATTATGCTTTACAGCGAAAGCAATCCAAATTTATCGATCGCATGACAAAACATTAAGTACACTTAGCATCAGGTAGCTTGGTCACGAAAATCAGAAAAGCAATCAAATTAATCGTTTACCTTTGATGATCTTCGGATGTTTTCACTCACGAGACTCCCAGTTACACAACAAATGTTCCTTTTGTTCCATAAAGATTATTTTTATATCCAAAATACCTCAGTTTGTTTGGCGCATTATGTTCAGAAATCCACAGGAAAGAGCAGTCACGACAACGCAGACAAATTCCAAATAATATCCGTAATGTCCACAAAAACATGTCAAACATTTTTTATAATCAATCCTCAGGTTGTTTTTAACATATATAATCGATAATATATCAACCGCAAATGTCTTTCACAGTAGGAGAGGGAAAACAATACCTATCCAAACTCTGTTCCGCGTGCAAAACTCATGTGACCACTTGACGCGATGTTATCCTTCTGGCTCATTTTCAAAATAAAAGCCTGAAACTATGTCTGACGACTGTTGACACCTTGAGGAAGCGAAATGGAAAGGAATCTGGTTGATATCCCTTTAAATGGAGTAATGGGAGGCTATGGAACATGGAGTTTTCAAAATAGAAGCCACTTCCTGGTTTGATTTTCCTCAGACTTTTGCTGCAATATCAGTTCTGTCATACTCACAGACAATATTTTGACAATTTTGGAAACTTTAGAGTGTTTTCTATCCTAATTTGTCAATTGCATGCATATTCTAGCATCTGGTCCTGAGAAATAGGCTGTTTACTTTGGGAACGTTATTTTTCCAAACATAAAAATAGTGCCCCCTAGCTTCAAGAGGTTAATGGGGGCAGATAGCTTAGTGGTTAAGCGTGTTGAGCCAGTAACCAACAGGTCTCTGGTTTGAGTCCCCTAGCTGACTAGGTGAAAATCTGTCGATATGCCCTTGAGCAAGGCACTTAACCTGTCTGCTAATGATTAAAATGTAAAATGTAATGCCTTGCATGCTTGAGTTGAGACAAGCAACACTGAACCGTGCATGACAGCAGCAGCTGTCCCAGACAACTGTGTGATCACACTCTCCATAGCTGATGTGTGTAAGACCTTTAAACAGGTTAACATTCACAATACCGCAGGGCTAAAAAGATTGACAGGATGTGTACTCAGCGCATGTGCTGACCAGCTAGCAAGTGCCTTCACTGACATTTTCAAACTCTCCCTGACCTAGTCTGTAATACCTACATGTTTCAAGCAGACCACCATTGTCCCTATTCCCAAGAATGCCAAGGTAACCTGTATAAATGACTATCAACCCGTAGCACTCACATCCATGAAATGCTTTGAAAGGGTGGTCATGGTTCACAACACCATTATCCCAGACACCCTGGACCCACTCTAATTCGCAGCCGCCCCAACAGATCCACAGATGATGCAATCTCTATTACACTCCACACTGCCCTCTCCCACCTGGACAAGAGGAACACCTATTTGAGAATGCTGTTCATTGACTACAGCTCAGTGTTCAACAACACAGTGCCCTCCAAGTTCATCAACTGGATCCTGGACTTCCTGATGGAGGTGTTGAGGGTGGGCAACAACACATCCTCCACACAGAGGCCCCTCAGGGGTGCGTGCTTATTCCCCTCCTGTACTCTCTGTTCACCCTTGACTGTGTGGCCGTGCACGACTCCAACAGAATTATTATATTTGCTGATGACACAACGCTTGTAGGCCTGATCACCAACAGCGATGAGACAGCCTATAGGGAGGAGGTCAGAGACCTGGCAGTGTGGTGCCAGGACAACAACCTCTACCTCAACGTCAGCAAGACCAAGGAACTGATCGTGGACTAAAGGAAACATTCACATCTACTGGGCTATAGTGAAGCGGGTCGAGAGCTTAAAGTTCCTTGGTGTCAATATCACTAAGGATACATCATGGTTCACACACACCAACACAGTTGTGAAGAGGGCACGACAATGCCTCTTCACCTTGAGGAGACTATATTTGGCATGGGCCCTCAGATCCTCAAAAAGTTATTGACTGGCCGCATCATTGCTTGATATAGCAACTGCTTGGTATCTGACCGCAAGGGGCTACTGAGGGTAGTGCGTACAGCCACAGAACATCCCTGCCAACCAGGACCTATGGTGTCAGAGGAAGACCCTAAAAATGGTCAATGACTCAAGTCAAAAAATGTTGTCTCTGCTCCCGCACAGCAAGCGGTACCGATGCACCAAGTTTGAAACCAACAGGAACCTGAACAGCTTCTACCCACAAGCCATAACTGCTAAATAGTTAACCAATTAGCTACCCAGGCAATCTGCATTGGCCCTTATTACACAACCTTTTTTTGGTGTTGACACTGCTGCTTTTATTATCTATCCTGTGCCTTTATTCCTAGTTATATGTACATATAGTGCCTTGCGAAAGTATTCGCCCCCCCTTGAACTTTGCGACCTTTTGCCACATTTCAAGGCTTCAAACATAAAGATATAAAACTGTATTTTTTGTGAAGAATCAACAACAAGTGTGACACAATCATGAAGTGGAACGACATTTATTGGATATTTCAAACTTTTTTAACAAATCAAAAACTGAAAAATTGGGTGTGCAAAATTATTCAGCCCCCTTAAGTTAATACTTTGTAGCGCCACCTTTTGCTGCGATTACAGCTGTAAGTCGCTTGGGGTATGTCTCTATCAGTTTTGCACATCGAGAGACTGAAATGTTTTCCCATTCCTCCTTGCAAAACAGCTCGAGCTCAGTGAGGTTGGATGGAGAGCATTTGTGAACAGCAGTTTTCAGTTCTTTCCACAGATTCTCGATTGGATTCAGGTCTGGACTTTGACTTGGCCATTCTAACACCTGGATATGTTTATTTTTGAACCATTCCATTGTAGATTTTGCTTTATGTTTTGGATCATTGTCTTGTTGGAAGACAAATCTCCGTCCCAGTCTCAGGTCTTTTGCAAGACTCCATCAGGCTTTCTTCCAGAATGGTCCTGTATTTGGCTCCATCCATCTTCCCATCAATTTTAACCATTTACGCCAAACATAACGTTTTGCATTGTTGCCAAAAAGTTCAATTTTGGTTTCATCTGACCAGAGCACCTTCTTCCACATGTTTGGTGTGTCTCCCAGGTGGCTTGTGGCAAACTTTAAACGACACTTTTTATGGATATCTTTAAGAAATGGCTTTCTTCTTGCCACTCTTCCATAAAGGCCAGATTTGTGCAATATACGACTGATTGTTGTCCTATGGACAGAGTCTCCCACCTCAGCTGTAGATCTCTGCAGTTCATCCAGAGTGATCATGGGCCTCTTGGCTGCATCTCTGATCAGTCTTCTCCTTGTATAAGCTGAAAGTTTAGAGGGACGGCCAGGTCTTGGTAGATTTGCAGTGGTCTGATACTCCTTTCATTTCAATATTATCGCTTGCACAGTGCTCCTTGGGATGTTTACAGCTTGGGAATTCTTTTTGTATCCAAATCCGGCTTTAAACTTCTTCACAACAGTATCTCGGACCTGCCTGGTGTGTTCCTTGTTCTTCATGATGCTTTCTGCGCTTTTAACGGACCTCTGATACTATCACAGTGCAGGTGCATTTATACGGAGACTTGATTACACACAGGTGGATTGTATTTATCATCATTAGTCATTAAGGTCAACATTGGATCATTCAGAGATCCTCACTGAACTTCTGGAGAGAGTTTGCTGCACTGAAAATAAAGGGGCTGAATAATTTTGCACGCCCAATTTTTCAGTTTTTGATTTGAAAAAAATATTGCCAAGTTTTTGTTAATCATTGTGTATGTTAATACCTTTCTATGATTTCTCTATTTTCTTTTTTCTGCATTGTTGGGAAGGGCCCGTAAGTAAGCATTTCACTGTTAGCCTACATCTGTTGTTTACAAAGCATGTGAAAAATAACATTTGATTAGATTTTACGATTTCACCACTATTGAGAAGTGGTAACACACACTACCATTCAAAAGTTTGGGGTCACTTAGAAATGTCCTCGTTTTACAAAGATTATTTTTTTTTGTCCATTAAAATAACATTAATCAGAAATACAGTGTAGACATTGTTAATGTTGTAAATGACCATTGTAGCTGGAAACGGCTGATGTTTTATGGAATATCTATATAGGTGTACAGAGGCCCATCAGCAACCATCACTCCTGTGTTCCAATGGCACGTTGTGTAAGCTAATCCAAGCTTATCATTTTAAAAGGCTAATTGATCATTAGAAAACCCTTTTGCAATTATGTTAGCACTGTTTCAAAACTGTTGTCCTCATTAAACAAGCAATAAAACTGTCCTTCTTCTTCTTAGTTGAGTATCTAGCGCATGAGCATTTGAGGGTTCGATTACAGGCTCAAAATGGACAGAAACAAAGCACTGTCTTCTGAAACATGTCAATCTATTCTTGTTCTGAGAAATTAAGTATATTCCATGCAACAAATTGCCAAGAAATTGAAGATCTCGTACAACACTGTGTACGACTCCCTTCACAGAACAGCGCAAACGGACTCTAACCAGAATAGAAAGAGGAGTGGGAGGCCCCGGTGCACAACTGAGCAAGAGGACAAGTACATTAGTGTCTAGTTTGAGAAACAGATGCCTCACAAGTCCTCAACTGGCATCTTCATTAAATAGTACCTGCAAAACAACAGTCTCAAAGTCAAAAGTGAAGAGGCGACTCCGGGATCCTGGCCTTCCAGGCAGAGTTGCAAAGAAAAGCCATATCTTAGACTGGCCAATAAAAAGAAAAGATTAAGATGGGCAAAAGAACACAGACACTGGACAGAGGAATTCTGCAGCTTATCACTGCATAATGCTGTGGTAGCCATTCTGGTTCCGGTTAAATTCACTCCTCCTCCATGATTCACGGTGGGAACCACACATATGGAGATCATCTGTTCACCTACTCTGGGTCTCACAAAGACACAGCGGTGGGAACCATAAATCTCACATTTGGACTCATCAGACCAAAGAACAGATTTCCCCCCGTCTAATGTCCATTGCTTGTGTTTCTTGGCCCAAGCAAGTCTTCTTCTTATTGGTGACCTTCAGTAATGGTTTCTTTGCAGCAATTCTACCATGAAGGACTGATTCACCCAATCTCCTTTGAAAAGTTGTTGTTGTGATGTGTCTGTTACTGGGCTGTAATTTCTGAGGTGCAGTTAGCTCTAATGAGCAGAGGTAACGCTTCATCTTCCTTTCCTTAGAGCCAGTTTCATCATATAACTTGTTCGTTCTTACGACTGCACTTGAAGAAACTTTCAAAGTTCTTGAAATGTTCTGTATTGACTGACCTTCATGTCTTAAAGTAATGATGGACTGTCATTTCTCTTTGCTTATTTGAGCTGTTCTTGACATAATACGGACTTGGTCTTTTACCAAATAGGGCTGTCTTCTGTATACCACCCCTACCTCTTCACAACACAACTACTTGGCTCAAAGTTATTGAGAATGAAAGAATATCCACAAATTAACTTTTAACAAGACAAACTTGTTCATTGAAATGCATTCCAGGTGACAACCTCATGAAGTTAGTTGAGAGAATGCCAAGAGTGTGCAAATCTGTCATCAAGGCCAATGGTGGCTATTTCTATGATTTGTTAACACTTTTCTGGTTACTACATGATTCCATATGTGTTATTTCAGAGTTTTGATGGCTTCACTATTATTCTACTGTCACGCCCTGACCATAGAGAGCTGCAAAACCCCCTTGGGTTGTGCCGTGGCGGAGATCTTTGTGGGCTATACTTGGCCTTGTCTCAGGATGGTAAGTTGGTGATTGAAGATATCCCTCTAGTGGTGTGGTGGCTGTGCTTTGGCAAAGTGGGTGGGGTTATATCCTTCCTGTTTGGCCCTGTCCGGGGGTATCAACGGATGGGACTACAGTGTCTCCTGACCCCTCCTGTCTCAGCCTCCAGTATTTATGCTGCAGTAGTTTATGTGTCGGGGGGCTAGGGTCAGTTTGTTATATCTGGAGTACTTCTCCTGTCTTATCTGGTGTCCTGTGTGAATTTAAATATGCTCTCTCTAATTCTCTCTTTCTTTCTCTCTCTCGGAGGACACGAGCCCTAGGATCATGCCTCGGGACTACCTGGCATGATGACTCCTTGCTGTCCCCAGTCCACCTGGCCGTGCTGTTGCTCCAGTTTCGACTGTTCTGCCTGCGGCTATGGAATCCTGACGTGTTCACCGGACATGCTTCCTGTCCCAGACCTGCTGTTTTCAACTCTCTAGAGACAGCAGGAGTGGTAGAGATACTTTTAATGATCGGCTATGAAAAGCCAACTGACATTTACTCCTGAGGTGCTGACTTGCTGCACCCTCGACAACTACTGTGATTATTATTATTTGACCATGCTGGTCATTTATGAACATTTGAACATCTTGGCCATGTTCTGTTATACTCTCCACCCGGCACAGCCAGAAGAGGACTGGCCACCCCTCATAGCCTGGTTCCTCTCTAGGTTTCTTCCTAGGTTTTGGCCTTTCTAGGGAGTTTTTCCTAGCCAACGTGCTTCAACACCTGCATTGCTTGCTGTTTGGGGTTTTAGGCTGGGTTTCTGTACAGCACTTTGAGATATCAGCTGATGTATGTAGGGCTATATAAATAAATTTGATCGTATTTATTCTCTGTTGGTTGGGGCATGATAGTGACTATGGTGGGTCATCTAGGTGATTAATGTTGGCCTGGTATGGTTCCCAATCAGAGACAGCTATTTATCGTTGTCTCTGATTGGGGATCATATTTAGACAGCCATTTCCTCATTGTGCTTTGTGGGATCTTGTCTAAAGATAGTTGCCTGTGTGCACACCAGTAGAGTCACATTTCGTTTGTGCTTGTTTGGTGAGTTTCTATCAATTAAAATATGTGGAACTCTACGCACGCTGTGCCTTCGTCCAATCATTATGACGAGCGTGACATCTACAATGTAGAAAATATTTAAAAAATGAAGAAAACCCTGGAATGAGTAGGTGGTACTGCATATACAGTGGAAGTCGGAAGTTTACATACACTTAGGTTGGAGTCATTAAAACTCGTTTTTCAACCACTCCACAAATGTCTTGTTAACAAACTATAGTTTTGGCAAGTCATGTAGGACATCTACTTTGCGCATGACACAAGTAATTTTTCCAACTAATGTTTACAGACAGATTATTTAACTTATAATTCACTGCATCACAATTCCAGTGGGTCAGAAGTTTACATACACTAAGTTGATTGTCCCTTTAAACAGCTTGGAAAATTCAAGAAAATTATGTAATGGTTTTAGAAGCTTCTGATAGGCTCATTGACATAATTTCAGTCAATTGGAGGTGTACCTGTGGATGTTTTTCAAGGCCTTTTTCAAGACCTTCAAACTCAGTGCCTCTTTACTTGACATCATGGGAAAATCAAAAGAAATCAGCCTAGACTTCAGAAAAAAAATTGTAGACCAAACACCTGAAGGTACCACACATTATATATACACACACACTGCTCAAAAAAATAAAGGGAACACTTAAACAACACAATGTAACTCCAAGTCAATCACATTTCTGTGAAATCAAACTTTCCACTTAGGAAGCAACACTGATTGACAATAAATGTCACATGCTGTTGCGCAAATGGAATAGACAACAGGTGGAAATTATAGGCAATTAGCAAGACACCCCCAATAAAGGAGTGGTTCTGCAGGTGGAGACCACAGACCACTTCTCAGTTCCTATACTTCCTGGCTGATGTTTTGGTCACTTTTGAATGCTGGCGGTGCTTTCACTCTAGTGGTAGCACGGAGTCTACAACCCACACAAGTGGCTCAGGTAGTGCAGCTCATCCAGGATGGCACATCAATGCGAGCTGTGGCAAGAAGGTTTGCTGTGTCTGTCAGCGTAGTGTCCAGAGCATAGAGGCGCTACCAGGAGACAGGCAAGTACATCAGGATACGTGGAAGAGGCCGTAGGAGGGCAACAATCCAGCAGCAGGACCGCTACCTCCGCCTTTGTGCAAGGAGGAGCAGAAGGAGCACTGCCAGAGCCCTGCAAAATGACCTCCAGCAGGCCACAAATGTGCATGTGTCTGCTCAAACGGTCAGAAACAGACTCCATGAGGGTGGTATGAGGGCCCGACGTCCACAGGTGGGGGTTGTGCTTACCACCCAACACCGTGCAGAACGTTTGGCATTTGCCAGAGAACACCAAGATTGGCAAATTCGCCACTGGCGCCCTGTGTTCTTCACAGATAAAAGCAGGTTCACACTGAGCACATGTGACAGACGTAACAGAGTCTGGAGACACCGTGGAGAACGTTCTTCTGCCTGCAACATCCTCCAGCATGACCGGTTTGGCGGTGGGTCAGTCATGGTGTGGGGTGGCATTTCTTTGGGGGGCCGCACAGCCCTCCATGTGCTCGCCAGAGGTAGCCTGACTGCCATTAGGTACCGAGATGAGATCATCAGACCCCTTGTGAGACCATATGCTATTGCGGTTGGCCCTGGGTTCCTCCTAATGCAAGACAATGCTAGACCTCATGTGGCTGGAGTGTGTCAGCAGTTCCTGCAAGAGGAAGGCATTGATGCTATGGACTGGCCCGGTCGTTCCCAGACCTGAATCCAATTGAGCACATCTGGGACATCATGTCTCGCTCCATCCACCAACGCCACGTTGCACCACAGACTGTCCAGGAGTTGATGGATGCTTTAGTCCAGGTCTGGGAGGAGATCCCTCAGGAGACCATCCGCCATATCATCAGGAGCATGCCCAGGCGTTGTAGGGAGGTCATACAGGCACGTGGAGGCCACACACACTACTGAGCCTAATTTTGACTTGTTTTAAGGACATTACATAAAAGTTGGTTCAGCCTGTAGTGTGGTTTTCCACTTTAATTTTGAGTGTGACTCCAAATCCAGACCTCCATGGGTTGATAAATTTGATTTCCACTGAGAAAAAAGCATTTAATAAGAATATTTCATTCATTCAGATCTAGGATGTGTTATTTTAGTGTTCCCTTTATTTTTTGAGCAGTGTATGTATATATATGAGACTATCACATATATATATATATATATGTATATACAGTGCCTTGCGAAAGTATTCGGCCCCCTTGAACTTTGCTAGCTTTTGCCACATTTCAGGCTTCAAACATAAAGATATAAAACTGTATTTTTTTGTGAAGAATCAACAACAAGTGGGACACAATCATGAAGTGGAACGACATTTATTGGATATTTCAAACTTTTTTAACAAATCAAAAACTGAAAAATTGGGCGTGCAAAATTATTCAGCCCCTTTACTTTCAGTGCAGCAAACTCTCTCCAGAAGTTCAGTGAGGATCTCTGAATGATCCAATGTTGACCTAAATGACTAATGATGATAAATACAATCCACCTGTGTGTAATCAAGTCTCCGTATAAATGCACCTGCACTGTGATAGTCTCAGAGGTCCGTTAAAAGCGCAGAGAGCATCATGAAGAACAAGGAACACACCAGGCAGGTCCGAGATACTGTTGTGAAGAAGTTTAAAGCCGGATTTGGATACAAAAAGATTTCCCAAGCTTTAAACATCCCAAGGAGCACTGTGCAAGCGATAATATTGAAATGGAAGGAGTATCAGACCACTGCAAATCTACCAAGACCTGGCCATCCCTCTAAACTTTCAGCTCATACAAGGAGAAGACTGATCAGAGATGCAGCCAAGAGGCCCATGATCACTCTGCAGCTGAGGTGGGAGACTGTCCATAGGACAACAATCAGTCGTATATTGCACAAATCTGGCCTTTATGGAAGAGTGGCAAGAAGAAAGCCATTTCTTAAAGATATCCATAAAAAGTGTCGTTTAAAGTTTGCCACAAGCCACCTGGGAGACACACCAAACATGTGGAAGAAGGTGCTCTGGTCAGATGAAACCAAAATTGAACTTTTTGGCAACAATGCAAAACGTTATGTTTGGCGTAAAAGCAGCACAGCTCATCACCCTGAACACACCATCCCCACTGTCAAACATGGTGGTGGCAGCATCATGGTTTGGGCCTGCTTTTCTTCAGCAGGGACAGGGAAGATGGTTAAAATTGATGGGAAGATGGATGGAGCCAAATACAGGACCATTCTGGAAGAAAACCTGATGGAGTCTGCAAAAGACCTGAGACTGGGACGGAGATTTGTCTACCAACAAGACAATGTTCCAAACATAAAGCAAAATCTACAATGGAATGGTTCAAAAATAAACATATCCGGGTGTTAGAATGGCCAACTCCAGACCTGAATCCAATCGAGAATCTGTGGAAAGAACTGAAAACTGCTGTTCACAAATGCTCTCCATCCAACCTCACTGAGCTTGAGCTGTTTTGCAAGGAGGAATGGGAAAAAATGTCAGTCTCTCGATGTGCAAAACTGATAGAGACATACCCCAAGCGACTTACAGCTGTAATCGCAGCAAAAGGTGGCGCTACAAAGTATTAACTTAAGGGGGCTGAATAATTTTGCATGTCCAATTTTTCAGTTTTTTATTTGTTAAAAAAGTTTGAAATATCCAATAAATGTCGTTCCACTTCATGATTGTGTCCCACTTGTTGTTGATTCTTCACAAAAAAATACAGTTTTATATCTTTATGTTTGAAGCCTGAAATGTGGCAAAAGGTCGCAAAGTTCAAGGGGGCCGAATACTTTCGAAAGGCACTGTATATATATATACATACACAGTCGCATGAAAAAGTTTGGGCACCCCTCTGAGGCTGTATAATAATTTACTCTGTCGTCACAGAAAATTATCACATTGGCATGCCATTCATTTTCTAATAAAAGCTGAGAACTGGGGTATTGTCCAGACAAAGATTTTTAGCAACATTAAATTGCATGAAATTAAATCAGTTTTGAAAAATAGGCTATGCAAAATTTGGGCACCCTTGTCATTATATTGATTTGAATACCTGTGTCACGTTCTGACCATAGTTATTTTGTGTTTTCTTTGTTTTAGTGTTGGTCAGGACGTGAGCTGAGTGGGCATTCTATGTTTTGTGTCTAGTTTTCCCGTTTCTATGTTTGGCCTGATATGGTTCTCAATCAGAGGCAGGTGTTAGTCATTGTCTCTGATTGGGAACCATGTTTAGGTAGCCTGTTTTGTGTTGGGTTTTGTGGGTGGTTGTCTTCTGTCTTCGTGTGTCTGCACCAAACGAAACGGTTTCGGTTTTTTCACATTTGTTGTTTTGTATTTTGTGGTGTTCACGTTTATCATCTTTATTAAAACCTGTTAAGGATATGGCAGACATACGCCCCCTTTGGAGAGATTGGGTACCCCTAGTAAACTGGAAAAAAAATCTGTCAAAAATTGCTAATATATACAAATAAAAATTATTATTGGATAGAAAACACTCTAAAGATTCTAAAACCGTTGGAATTATGTCTGTAAGTATAGCAGAACTCACAGGGCAGGCATTCTTCCAAACTAGTTTTTGTGGCCATGAAAGTTGGAGCAACTTTGACGTCATGGCCCCCACCCTTCCCAACCAGTTATGATTCTGGGGACACTTTCTATCTCTTCCGCTAGATGTCCTCTTTCATTAGAGCTTTGAATCGTTCAAATCCCGCGAGAATTGACCCTATGGGAGTGAAATTAGTGCGTGCCACGAGAGAATAGGCTGTGCGTATGGGCGCGAATTGGTCCCAGCCATTCCTTTGTTCCAGCACTCAAGAGAAGAGCAGACGATGGCCGATTGAATTGAAGTTTGTTTTGCGTGTCTAAAACATCATAAAGCTTGCTTCTACACTTAGTTTGACCTGTTTAGTCGACATATAATATGTAATTTTGAAGTTTTGATGCGCAACTTTTCCGGACCAGAGGACGTTTTGGGTGCATTTCAGCTGATGTTATTAGCAGTAGCTAATACAAAGACGCAAGACTTGAAACCAAACGATGTATTGGGTAAGTATGAAGCCTTCCAGAACATTCTGAACGAAGACCATCGAAGGTAAGGGAATATTTATGCTTAAATCTGTGTTTCTGTTGACTCCAACATTACGTGGAAATGTAGCTTGGAACTGAGCGCTGTCTCAGCATATGGAATAGTGTGCGATTTCTGTGACGTTAAAAATAAATCTAACACAGCGGTTGCATAAAGAAGCAGTGTATCTTTCTAACTATATGTAGAACATGTATATTTAGTCAAAGTTTATGATGTCTATTTACGTTATCTTGCCGCGCTACATAGATTTCCTGCGGGCATTTTTGAGTAATTTCTGAAGGTGAACTCACTGTAAATGGACATTTATGGATATAAATGGCATATTATTGAAAAAAAAATATGTACTGTGTAATATGTCATATTACTGTCATCTGATGAAGATTTTCAAAAGGTTAGTGAGCGATTTATTTTTTAATCCTGCGTTTGTTGATTGCATGTTTTGGCTATTGAAATGAGCTGTGTCTGGTGGTGGTTTTACATATATATGTGCTATGTTTTCGCCGTAAAACATTTTAGAAATCTGACTTGCTGGCTAGATGAACAAGGTGTTTATCTTTCATTTGAGCTATTGGACTTGTTAATGTGTGGAGGTTAAATATTTGTAAGAATATTTTTGCGTTCCATGCGCCACCGTTTCAGCTGAACGTGGGAGGGTTGATTCCCAATTGGGAACCAGTATCGTAGACAGGTTAAACATAATGAACACTAACCACGCTGCGCTTTGGGCCTCCGATCCTTCTCGCTTCTCCTCCTCAGACAAAGAGGAGGAGGAAAACCCTTACAGAAACACCCACCAACCAAGGACCAAGCTGCGTGGTAACAGACAGAGGCAGCAGCAGCAGCGGCCAGCATCACAAGACTCTTGGACATGGGAGGAGATTTTGAACGGAGAAGGACCCTGGGCACAGGCTGGGGAATATCGCCACCCCAAAGCAGAGCTGGAGGCAGCGAAAGCTGAGCGGCGGTGATATGAGGAGGCAGCACGGCAGCGCGACAGGTACAGGTGCGAGAGGCAACTCCCCCCAAAAATTGAGGAGGAGGCACACGAGGGGTGTGGCTAAGCCTGAGCTCACTCCTCGTGCTTATTATAAGCAGCGTGTTACTGGTCAGGCACAGTGTTATGCAGTTAAGCGCACGGTGTCGCCAGTATGTGCCCATAGCCCGGTGCGCTATAGGGCAGCCCCCCGAAAGTGTCATGCGAGTGTGGGCATCCAGCCAGGGCGTATGGTGCCTGCTCAGCGTGTCTGGTTGCTGGTACGCCGTTTCGGTCCAGGGTATCCTGCGCCGGCTCTGCGTGCTGTGTCTCCGGGGTGCTGGGAGGGTGCAGTGCGTCCTATGCCTGCGCTCCGCTCGTGCCGGCCAAATGTGGGAGTGGAACCTAAGGGTGAGGTGCGCGTAGTAGGCACTAGATCTCCCGTGCTTACCCTCAGCCCAGTTCAACCTGTGCCTGCACTCTGGAGGGTCCGGGCTAGAGTAGTTATCCAGCCTGGGGGCGTGGTGCCAAGGCTGCGCACCAGAGCTCCAGTGCTCCCCCACAGCCCGGTCATTCAGGTGCCTCCTCCTAACTCCAAGCCTTCTGGAGGTCTCCCCAGTCTGGTGGGCCCTGTGGCAGCCGCACGCACCAGGCTGTCTCTCTGTCTCCTCCCTACAGGTGCTCCCGTCTGTCCTGAGCTGTCAGAGCTGTCAGTAAGCCAGGAGCTGCCAGAGCCGTCAGTCAGCCAGGACCTGCCAGAGTCTCCTGTCTGTCCAGAGCTGCTAGAGTCTCCCGTCTGTCCAGAGCTGCTAGAGTCTCCCGTCTGTCAAGAGCTGCTAGAGTCTCCCGTCTGTCCAGAGCTGCTAGAGTATCCCGTCTGTACAGAGCTTCTAGAGTCTCCCGTCTGTCCAGAGCTGCTAGAGTCTCCCGTCTGTCCAGAGCTGCTAGAGTCTCCCGTCTGTCCAGAGCTGCTAGAGTCTCCCGTCTGTCCTGAGCTGCTAGAGCCGCCAGTCTGTCCTGAGCTGCTAGAGCCGCCAGTCTGTCCTGAGCCGTCAGCCAGGAGCTGCCAGAGCCGTCAGTCAGCCAGGAGCTGCCAGAGCCGTCAGTCAGCCAGGAGCTGCCAGAGCCGCCAGCCAGCCAGGAGCTGCCAGAGCCGCCAGCCAGCCAGGAGCCGCCAGCCAGCCAGGAGCTGCCAGAGCCGCCAGCCAGCCAGGAGTTGCCAGAGCCGCCAGCCAGCCAGGAGCTGCCAGAGCCGCTACCCTTCAGTCCCGAGCTACCCTTCAGTCCCGAGCTACCCTTCAGTCCCGAGCTGCCCCTCAGTCCAGTGGGGCCCTTTAGTAGGGTTGCCAGTCCAAGGTCGGTGGCGAGGGTCGCCGTTCCTAGGAGGACACTAAAGCGGACAAAGACTATGGTGGAGTGGGGTCCACGTGCTGCGCCAGAGCCGCCACTGCGGACAGATGCCCACCCAGACCCCCCCCCCCCTATAGGTTCAGGTTTTGCGGCCGGAGTCCACATCTTGGGGGGGTACCGTCACGTTCTGACCATAGTTATTTTGTGTTTTCTTTGTTTTAGTGTTGGTCAGGACGTGAGCTGAGTGGGCATTCTATGTTGTGTGTCTAGTTTTCCCGTTTCTATGTTTGGCCTGATATGGTTCTCAATCAGTTAGTCATTGTCTCTGATTGGGAACCACATTTAGGTAGCCTGTTTTGTGTTGGGTTTTGTGGGTGGTTGTCTTCTGTCTTCGTGTGTCTGCCCCAGACAGAACTGTTACGTTTTTTTCTCATTTGTTGTTTTGTATTTTGTGGTGTTCACGTTTATCATCTTTATTAACTTCTTGGATATCCCCTATATCCTGTGAGTGCCTCAGAACTGATGTTACAGGCGAAACCCAGATAAAAATCCAATCAGGAAGTGCCGCATTTTTTGAAACCGCCTCATGCCAATGACTCCTTATATGGCTGTGAATGGGCCACAAATGAGCTTAGGCTTTCTGTCGCTTCCCCAAGGTGTCGACAGCATTGTGACGTATTTGTAGGCATATCATTGGAAGATTGACCATAAGAGACTACATCTACCAGGTTGTCGCTTGGTGTCCTCCGTCGCAATTATTGAGTAATCGCCAGCTGCAGTATTTTTCCGTTTGCTTCTGATGAGAAGCCAACTGCCACCACTGATAGATTATCGAATAGATATGTGAAAAACACCTTGAGTATTGATTCTAAACAACGTTTGCCATGTTTCTGTCGATATTATGGAGCTACTTTGGAAAAAAGTTTGGCGTTGTAAGTGACTGCATTTTCCGGTCTTTTTCTTAGCCAAACGTGATGAACAAAACGGAGCTATTTCGTCTACACAAATAATATTTTGGGAAAAAATGAACATTTGCTATCTAACTAAGAGTCTCGTCATTGAAAACATCCGAAGTTCTTCAAAGGTAAATTATTTTATTTGAATGCTTTTCTTGTTTTTGTGAAAATGTTGCCTGCTGAATGCTAGGCTTAATGCTATGCTAGGCTATCAATACAAATGCTTGTGTAGCTTTGGTTGAAAAGCATATTTTGAAAATCTGAGATGACAGTGTTGTTAACAAAAGGCTAAGCTTGTGTTTGAATATATTTACTTCATTTCATTTGCGATTTTCATGAATAGGAAACGTTACGTTATGGTAATGAGCTTGAGGCTATGATTACGCTCCCGGATACGGGATTGCTCGTCGCCAGGGGTTAAACATGATGAACACGAACCACTCTGCACTTTGGTCCTCTCCTTCGTCCACAGAAGAAAGCCGTTACAACCTGTAAATACTTAGCACTGATTAATTGGAACACACAATTGGTTTGGTGAGCTCATTAAGCCTTGAACTTCATAGACAAGTGCATCCAATCATGAGAAAAGGTATTTAAGTTGGCCAATTGCAAGTTGTTGTTCTCTTTGACTCTCCTCTGAAGAGTGGCAACATGGGGGCCTCAAAACAAATCTCAAATGACCTGAAAACAAAGATTGTTCAACAACATGGTATAAAGGAAGGCTACCAAAAGCTATCACTGAGATTTAAGCTGTCAGTGTCCACTGTGAGGAACAACGTGAGGAAATGGAAGACCACAGTTCTTGTTAAGGCCAGAAGTGGCAGGCCAAGTAAAATATCGGAGAGGCAAAGGCAAAGGATGTTGAGAACGGTCAAAAACAGCCCACAGACCACCTCCAAAGATCTACAACATCATCTTGCTACAGATGGTGTCACTCACTGTACATCGTTCAACAATTCAGCGCACTCTGCACTAGGAGAAGCTGTATGGGAGAGTGATGTGGAAGAAGCCTTTTCTGCACACACGCCACAAACAGAGTCGCTTGAGGTATGCAAACACACATTTGGACAAGCCAGCTTCATTTTGGAATAAGGTGCTGTGGACTGACGAAACAAAGATTTGGTCATAACAAGGGACGTTATGCATGGTGGGAAAAGAACACAGCGTTCCAAGAAAAACACTTGCTACCCACAGTAAAATTTGGTGGGGGTTCCATCATGCTGTGGGGCTGTGTGGCCAGTGACGGTACTGGTATTCTTGTTAAAGTTGAGGGTTGCATGGATTCCACTCAATATCAGCAGATTCTTGGGAATAATGTTGAAGAATCAGTCACAAAGTTGAAGTTACGCCGGGGCTGGATATTTCAACAAGAGAACGACCCAAAACACGGCTCAAAATCTACCCGGGCATTTATGCAGAGGAACAAGTACAATGTTCTGGAATGGCCATCCCAGTCCCCAGACCTGAATATCATTGAGAATCTGTGGGATGATTTGAAGCGGGCTGTCCATGCTCGGCAACCATCAAACCTAACTAAACTGGAGATGTTTTGTAAGGAGGAATGGTCCAAAATACCTTCATCCAGAATCCAGACACTCATTAGAGGCTACGGGAAGCGTCTAGAGGCTGTTATTTTAGCAAAAGGAGGCTAAATATTGATGTGATTTTTCTATTGGGGTGCCCAAATGTATGCACCTGTATAATTTTGCTTTGATGCATATTACACATTTTCTGTTAATCCAATAAACCTAATTTCACTACTGAAATATTACTGTGTCCATCAGTTATTTGATAGATCAAAATGAAATTGCTGATCCAAACTCCCAATTATTTATAAATGGAAATCATGGAAACTTTTATACTTATACTTGTATACTGTATATATATATATATATATATATATATATATATATATATATATATATATATATATATATATATATATATATATATATATATATATATATATATATATATATATATATATATAAATGTCAAATGCCTCTCCTGTGAAGTATTGACGTGAGATATACACCTAGTTTCCTGAAACGAGTCACAAATAGCCAACACATGGGCTAGTCCAGTATCCAGATCAGAGCTGTAAATACATGTCGCGTTCACGTGCTTGTCAGAACTAGGAAACTGACGTATTCCAAATTGCTAAATGGTTGTAGTTGTACACGTGCTGCTTTCAACCATTAATCAACTCAGACATTTCAGAGTTAGATAGTTCCGACTAGCACGTGAACACGATAAGAATCAAGACAGTCAAATGACAGAGTTGTTAGTTTGGCACTGTTGATCAGCAGACATTTGGATTAAAATGTCAAATAGACAGTAGAAGGGGCATTCTGGAATTGATTGTGAAACTAAAGCATTGAAGAGTTATGCATCCACTACATTTATATAATCTGAGTTTGGGGGTAGGAATTAGAGCCCTGCCATGCACAGCAGAGATGTTGATAAATACAAAACACATGGGCTAGTTCAGCATCCAGACCGGAGCTGTAAATACAATCAAGATGGTTAAATGGAGATAGTTGGCCACTGAGTTAGTTTGGCACTGTATATTTGTGACATATTTGGATTAAAAATGTTTAAAGAAGACAGAAAAAGGAGTGTACTGGAATTTATTCTGGATGTTCAAAACTGTTGAGTTTTTCGGATGCTAGCAAGCATGCATTTGCACAACCAAGGTGCAGTTTACATGTGCATTAGGGGTTTAACATCGCTAGCTACATTTACAAAATATATAGTTTACAGTTGAAGTCAGAAGTTTGCATACACCTTAGCCAAGTACATTTAAATTCAGTTTTTCACAATTTCTGACATTTAATCCTAGTAAAAATGCCCTGTCTTAGGTCAGTTAGGATCACCACTTTATTTTAAGAATGTGAAATGTCAGAATAATAGTAGCGAGAATGATTTATTTCAGCTTTCATTTCTTTCATCACATTCCCAGTGGGGCAGAAGTTTACTAACACTCAATTAGTATTTGGTAGCATTGCCTTTAAATTGTTTAACTTGGGTCAAACGTTTCGGGTAGACTTCATAAGGCTTCCACAATAAGTTGCATGCATTTTGGTCCATTCCTCCTGACAGAGCTGGTGTAACTGAGTCAGATTGTAGGCCTCCTTGCTCGCACACGCTTTTTCAGTTCTGCCTACAAATGTTCTATAGGATTGAGGTCAGGACTTTGTGATTGTCATTCCAATACCTTGACTTTGTTGTCCTTCATCCGTTTTGCCACAACTTTGGAAGTATGCTTGGGGTCATTGTCCATTTGGAAGACCCATTTGCGACCAAGCTTTAAACTTCCTGTCTGATGTCTTGAGATGTTGCTTCAATATATCCACATAATTTTACTACCTCATGATGTCATCTATTTTGTGAAGTGCACCACCTTCCTGCAGCAAAGCACCCCCACAACATGATGCTGCCACCCCCATGATTCACGGTTGGGATGGTGTTCTTCAGCTTGCAAGCTTCCCTCCTTTTCCTCCAAACATAACGATGGTCATTATGGCCAAACAGTTATATTTTGGATTCATCAGACCAGAGGACATTTCTCCAAAAAGTACAATCTTTGTCCCCATGTGCAGTTGC
Organism: Oncorhynchus mykiss; assembly: GCF_057628025.1. NCBI lineage: Eukaryota > Metazoa > Chordata > Actinopteri > Salmoniformes > Salmonidae > Oncorhynchus > Oncorhynchus mykiss. Next base: position 45,926,212 of record NC_143023.1, on the reverse strand, counting down.
AAAGTGTAGTGTGGATTTTTTATGGAAGTTTTGGAGCAGTGGCTTCTTCCTTGCAGAGCGGCCTTTCAGGCTATGTCGATATAGGACTCATTTTACTGTGGATATAGATACTTTTGTGCGTTTTTCCTCCATCATCTTCACAAGATCCTTTGCTGTTGTTTTGGGATTGACTTTTCGCACCAAAGTACGTTCATTTCTAGGAGCCAGAACGCGTCTCCTTCCTGAGCGGTATGACGGCTGCGTCGTCCAATGGTGTTTATAATTGCGTACTATTGTTTTTACAGATGAACGTGGTACCTTCAGATGTTTGGAAATTGCTCCCAAGGATGAACCAGACTTGTGGAGAACTTGGCTGATTTCTTTTGATTTTCCCATGATGTCAAGCAAAGATCCACTGAATTTGAAGGTAGGCCTTGAAATACATCAACAGGTACACCTCCAATTGACTCAAATGATGTCAATTAGAACCTTCTAAAGCCATAACATAATTTTCTGGAATTTTCCAAGCTGTTTAAAGGCACTGTCAACTTAGTTTATGTAAACTTCTGACCAACTGTAATTGCGATACAGTCTGTAAACAATTGTTGGAAAAAGTACTTGTGTCATGAACAAAGTCAATTTCCTAACCGACTAGATTGTTGACAAGGAATTGGTGGAGTGGTTGAAAAACGAGTTTTAATGACTCCAACAATGACTCTAAGTGTATGTAAACTTCCGACTTCAACTGTATATTTAACCTTTATTTAACTAGGCAATTCAGTTAAGAACAAATTCTTATTTTCAATGACATCCTACCAGAGAACTGCCATGTTCAGGGGCAGAACAACATAATTTTACCTTGTCAGCTCTGGGATTTGATCCAGCAAACTTTTGATTACTGGCCCAACCACTAGGCTCTAACTACCAATTTGTTTTCTCAGCCACAGTTTGAGTTGTATCCTGTCGGACAGTGAAATCTGGTTAGCTCTTACCATAGCTTGGACTATGGAGAGGCTAGCTAGTTTTGCAAAAGCCCATTGCATGCATTTTAAGGTGGCAGCATGACAATTTGCCCAAAGTTGGGTGTTGGTTTTGAACTGATGTAGCTAGCCAGTGCTTTTTTTCACAAAACATATCTAAGTTTGTTCTCCTTCACTTCTTATTACTGCCGAGCAACGGAGTTGCTGTACCCGGTTAGATAGAACTCTGAGTTTAGGCTAAAAAATATGTTAGCATGGTCAGAAATGCTACAAAAAGGTAGCACATTCTTGGTTCTTAATGGACAGAAATGAACATGTGAGAGCGATAAATGATACATTTCATAGCTGTTGCACCTGAACATTTTGTAAATCCGTCAGTTTATGAACTTTATAGTCTCGTTTTAATCCAACATCTAGACTTTGAGCTAGGTGGGAGCAGAAAATACTCTGAAAACTGATTAAAAATCTGGTATGTGGTTCTTGGTAACGGACTGATGGCTCATGACGAGAGGTGGGAAATGTGTTGATTTGCATTTTTTCATCGACATTAAGGTCATATTGGCTTAGATATGATGGTAGGGAGATTTGAAAATAACAGAGCTTTAACCATTGCCACACTATTGTGGGTGCAGAACATAAACAGTCACATTAACGTCCCACGGTAGCGTCCCCAGGTGCATGGTGCACCTGTTGTAGGTAACATAAACAGTCACATCAAGGCATGTTATATGTGACATGAACAGTCAAGGCATGGTGCAGCTCTTGTAGGTTACACAAACAGCCACATCAAGGTATATAAACAAAAACTGCCTGTTGAAGGTGACACAAAAAGCCACAGCAAGGCATGTAAACAAAAAGGAGCCATAACTATCCCATTTACATAGCCGCTGAATCGCAAAACAGTTCAACACAATATGCAATACAACTATAATTGTCCCAACAAAGAGGTGCAAGAGTGCATTACATATTTGTTTTACTGTTTCACAGAGCCTTCTAAAACAGAACATAGGCCTATTATCTTGATGGCGCCGACAGAGGGTCACCTCGCTTCTAGTCCTTAAACTATGGAGTATTTCGTTTTTTTTATATATTATTTCTTACATTGTTAGCCAAGAAAATATTAAGTGTTATTACATACAGCCGGGAATAACTATTGGATATCAGAGCGACGTCAACTTACCAGCACTATAACCAGGAATACGACTTTCCCAAAGCGGATCCTTTGTTTGAACCACCCAAGGAATTCGAACTGTTTCCAGAGGCTAACCCAAAACAACATCGCCACAAGAGAGGTAGACGGAGCGGCTTTCTGGTCAGACTTCGGAGGCGCGCACACCACCCACCGATTCTGAGTATTTTACTCGCTAATGTACAGTCTCTAGATAACAAGGTAGGCGAAATTAGGGCTAGGGTTGCTTTCCAGCAGTGTACATCCCCCCCAAGCTGACACCACGATGGCCGTCAAGGAACTCCACTGGACTCCATGCAAACTGAAAAACATATACTGCATCCGAAGGCTGCATTTATTGTAGCTGGGGATTTTAACAAATCAAATTTGAGAACAAGGCTACCTAAATTCTATCAGCATATTAATTGTAGTACCCGGGCTGGCAAAACTCTGGATCACTGCATACAAGGCCCTCCCCTGCCCTCCGTTCTGAAAATCTGACCACTCACTCAATGAGTGAGTTTATAAGGAAGTGCATAGGAGATGTTGTTCCCACTGTCACTATTTAAACCTACCCTAACCAGAAACCGTGGATAGATGGCAGCATTCGTGCAAAACTGAAAGCGCGAACCACCGCATTTATTCACGGAAAGATGACCTGGAATATGGCAGAATCCCTAGCCGCGTCCTGAGAGCATGTGCAGACTAGCATGCTGGTGTGTTAACAGACATATTCAATCTTTCCCTATCCCAGTCTGCTGTCCCCACATAATTGAAGATGGCCACCATTGATTGTTCCTGTACCCAAGAAGGCAAAGGTAACTGAACTGAATGACTATCGCCCAGTATTACTCACTTCTGTCATCATGAAGTGCTTTGAGAGACTAGTCAAGGATCATATCACCTCCAACTTACCTGTCACCCCAGACCCAAAGAAATTTGCATACCGCCCCAATAGGTCCACAGACGATACAATCGCCATCACACTGCCCTATCCCATCTGGACAAATTATCTTTGGAAGAATGCTGTTCATTGACTACAGCTCAGCATTCAACACCATAGTTCCCAAGCTCATCATTAAGCATGAGTCCCTGGGTCTCAACCCCGCCCTGTGTGAATGGGTCCTGGACTTCCTGACGGGCCGCCCCCAGGTGGTGAAGGTAGGAAACAACATCTCCACTTCGCTGATCCTCAACCATGGGGCCTCATAAGGGTGCGTACTCAGCCCCTTCCTGTACTCCCTGTTCACCCATGACTGCGTCGCCATGCACGTCTCCAACTCAATCATCAAGTTTTCAGACAACACAACAGTAGTAGACTTGATCACCAACAACGACGAGAGAGCCTATAGGGAGGATGTGAGGGCACTCGGAGTGTGGTGTCAGGACAACAACCTCTCACTCAATGTGATCATGGATTTCAGGAAACAGCAGAGGGAGCACAAACCTATCCACATCGATGGGACAGCAATGGAGAAGGTGGAAAGTTTCAAGTTCCTCGGTGTACACATCACGGACAAACTAAAATGGTCCACCCACAAAGACAGTGTGGTAAAGAAGGCGCAACAGTGCCTCTTAAACCTTAGGAGGCTGAAGGAATTTGGCTTGTCACCTAAAACCCTCACAAACTTCTAAAGATGCACAATTGAGAGCATCCTGTTGGGCTGTATCACCGCCTGGTACGGCAACTGCACTGCCCACAACCGCAGGGTTCTCCAGAGGGTTGTGCGGTCTGCACAACGCATCAACGGGGGAAAACTACCTGCCCTCCAGGACACCTAAAGCACCTGATGTCACAGGAAGGCCAAAAAGATTATCAAGGAAAACAACCACCCTAGCCACTGCCTGTTAACTCCTCTAAGATCCAGAAGGCGAGGTCAGTACTGGTGCAACAAAGCTGTAACTGAGAGACTGAAAAACAGCTTCTAACAGCCATCAGACTGTTAAAAAGCCATCGCTAGGTTGCTTCCACCTGGTTACGTGACCCTGCACTTTAGAGACTGCTGCCCCAAATACAAAGACATGAAATCACTGGCCACTTTAATAATGGAACACTAGTCACTTTAATAATGTTTACATATTTCTGCTTTACTCATCTCATTTATACTGTATTATATTATACTGTTCTTTCTGATTGGCTCTCCCAGAAACATTGGGTTGGGTCTTTCAGAACTGCCTTATGAAAGTTTAACGGAGGGACATCCATCTGGTTTTGTACAATTCAATATCTGTAATTGTTAACCAATAACAAAACATGTATTTTGTCATTACCAGGTACTTGACATTTGGAAACTCTATTTGCAGCATGGCCTTCACATAACGTCTTGGATTCAAGACAGTGTCACAGTGCATTATTGAGACCTGTGAGGATATAAAGGACACTGAGGTCCTATCTTCCACAACCCACTGAGGAAACTTGGAGACAAATTGCCCAAGTGTTTAAGGAAAAATGGGACTTGGGATTGGTTGCCGGAAAAAATAATATGATCACAAAACATTCAAACCTAGGGTGCTGTTTCTCTAACTATAAAGCAACGTTCTCAATTGTGCTACTCGCCTCGTGGATGCCAACTACCACTTCCCAGCTATTCAAGTTGGGGATTTTGGGAGAAACAGAGACGGCAGAGTTTATGCCAACTCTGTACTTGGGAGTAAAAATCATGCAGGTAACCCAAGATGCCTGTCTGCCAGGGGGTGAAGAGTTGGGAGAGATGCCATACACAATGGTGGGATGCTGCCATCCTACTAAAGCCCTACATGAGACCATATGCCAGGCACAACATCAGCTACACGAAAGACATATTCAGTTATCATCTCTGTCAAGCTAGAATGAGAGTGGTGAAGACATTTGGGATCCTTGTGGCCAGATGGAGGATCCTCAACAAGAATATCAACCTACTGCCAAGCAATGTTGATACCTTAGTGGTTGCAATGTGCATCCTCCATAAATTCCACACAAAGCCTTGTGTTGGCTACAGCAGAGTGGGGAAGGGATGAGGCAAGGGATGAGAGGCATTTCCATCTAGGCCAACAGAGCAGGTCAAGAGGCAGTCTCGGTCAGGGAAAAGTTGACAATGTATTTCACCTCTGTGGCAGGCAGAATTGCCTTCCAGGACAGAGTGATTGGAGCTAGGCCCACTTAGATGCACAGGGTGTGTTTGTGCCTGTGCTGTGTGTGTCCAGTCAGAACCATCACACTAGAAATACAATGCCATTCTAGTCATTCTGTTTGGAAAAGCCTCTACTTTATCCTACCGTGGGAGTCACAGTTTAGTAACTGAAAACTTTGTTTAGCCTATACTTTTAAAAAAAATGTATTCAGATTGGTGTCCCGTCCACAGGATGGTTGAGCTAATGTAGGCTAATGTGATTAGCATGAGGTTGTTAGTAACAAGAACATTTACCAGGATATAGACATATCTGATATTGGCAGAAAGCTTAAATTCTTGTTAATCTAAAGGCACTGTCCAATTTACAGTAGCTATTACAGTGAAATAATACCATGCTATTGTTTGAGGAGAGTGCACAATTTTGAACATGAAAAGTTATTAATAAACAAATTAGGCACATTTTGGGCAGTCTTGATACAACATTTTGAACAGAAATCCAATGGTTCATTGGATCAGTCTAAAACTTGGCACATACTCTGCTGCCATCTAGTGTCCAAAATCTAAATTGCACCTGAGCTGGAATAATACATTATGGCCTTTCTCTTACATTACAAAGATGATGATACAAAAAAATCCAAAGGAACGGTTGTTTTTTTCTTTGTATTATCTTTTACCAGATCTATTGTGTTATATTCTCCTACATTCCTTTCACTTTTCCATTAACTTCAAAGTGTTTCCTTTCAAACGGTACCAATAATATGCATATCCTTGCTTCAGGGCCTGAGCTACAGGCAGTTAGATTTGGGTGTGTTATTTTAGGTGAAAATTGAAAAAAAGGGGCAGATCCTTGAGAATATAACCAACTTTCTATAAGCTACACTTCTTTTATTTGTTTAGTGTATTCATTCTACAATTTGCAACTACCATTCCACCAACAAAAAATCTACCCATGAAATGTAAACAATTTAAATACAGCATTGTAATTTGACACCATGACTCATGACTCTTTTGGCTATAGAGGATTTCTGTAAAAGGAAAAAGAGGGAATACAGCACACATGACATTCACATTTAGCTAGCTAACTTGTTTTACTTTACCTGAAATGAACATGGTCCTTGCATTTTTCGCCGGATCCTTGTAGAATTTTTAAGCCGGGTCATAAAAGGGTGCACTTCTCTACTTTAATCCCTCCCTGTCCATCTTTCAAGCACCCACATTGGTTTTGTTTACAGAGAGTATGTTCGTTGTGAGAACCAATGAGGAGATGGGAGAGGCGGGACTTGCAGAAGGCTGCTCCACATTGAAAGTGTCAAGTAGAATCAAGCTCTATTTTAACGCTTGGCTACGCAGACACTCGTTCACACGCTCAAGCAGTCTGGGTGAAATGTTTGCATTTATTTTGCAATGCTCGCACACGCAACATGACCGGTGTGGTTTCAGTGTTACGCCATAAAAGCTGGAAGGAAAAAAGGTAAAGACATAATGTTAGACGGCCTTACTGAGTACCACATCCACTCCCAAGACTCTCCTTTTGGACTCATAAGTGAGTATTGATTATGTCCATAAAAGAGACCAGGTTAAATGGATTACTGTATTGGTTGCAAAGTAAATTACAGCAAGGCTCCAAATGAAATGAAAGTCCTCGAAACGGATATGAAAGCTGTGAGTAAATATACTTTCCCCTTGGGGGACCTTGAGTATGATAACAAAGAGAGCTCTTTATCGGAGGCTTGGTGCTGCAACCTCTGAAGATTTTTCTTTGGAAACCTCAAAAGTTTGAATTATACAGCTACCCTTGGGGGGCTCTGGACAAAAATACTGGTTTGGCCCACCCTTCACCCATATGTGTAATGCCTATGGGAGAGTCCTGATTTGTGTTGGGCGTGGCCAGCCCTCTCCGTGTACCCCTTTTACTTCCAACCCTGCCAAAACCAGAAGCCATGGGAGTCAGGCAGAGCAGCCCATAAACATTTAGAAATTATCCTCACTTCACTGAGGATAAAGCTCTCATGTTTGTAGGACCTCTTCCTAGTTATATTTCTGAAGAAAAACGCTGATTATGATTATCACCAGGCTGTGGTGGAAATGCCCAGGGTGAAGACGAGAACACCGACTGTAGGCCTTACATCCCTGCATGCTCATCGATCTGACGGAGGAAGGAGGAACACCCTGACTGTGTGGTATATATTTTTTTGTTTAACCTTTATTTAAGTCGATTAAATAACACATTTGTATTTACAATGATGGCCTGGCAAGAGGCAAAAGGTCTCCTGTGGGGACGGGGGTAAGACAAAACGGACAACACAGACAGAAGACACTGGCTACAGCACAAATACAACAGCAAACAAAACAGTGGATGTGTGTGTGGTTTGTGTGAAGTTTAACAACATGCTTCTTTACATAAGACAATGCAAACTAGTGACATTGGGTAACAACTATGTTTCATCTATTTGACCTTTGAACTCTCCAGGGACACCATGTCCTGGAGTTTTAGTTTGGCTTGAAAGGAATCCCAAGACCGTTGGTGTTATAAAGTGAGAAATGATGCTGGCTCCTCTCACCAATAGGCGGCGCTATCATCAGTCCTAGCTTGGTAACTGTTCTGTGAGCGAAATAGTTAGTTGAGTATGGTCTCCATGATAGTGGTGTAAATCAGTTGCTAAGAAATGACAAGTAAAGATTATATCCTGTGTCCTTGGTCTATTCAAGATACTACAATGGGCTGAGTAATGAAAATAGTTTTTTCCATGCTCGGTTCTAATTTTCAGGACTGTTAGCATAAAACAAGATTGAGATCTGAGATTGTATGTGTTTTAATTTTGAGCGAGAAGAGAGGATAGATAAAATGGCAGTTTTCCCTCAAATGGGCTTAAAAATAATAATGTTGGAGTCTGCATGTTTCTAGGGACGTCCACCTGACAACACTGATTGGTGACACAGTGAAGGGCTGTATGATACACAGTCAAGAGCCTTCAGGGATGAGCTCGATGGTTGCACATAAAATCACCATTGTCCAACACAGAGAGCAAAGTAAAACGAATGACCTATTTTCTGGCAGCAAAGGCAAAACAAGTTTGGTGCCGGTAATAAAACCCAATACGCACATTAAGTTTCCTGAAAATGTTCTCTACATGGGTGGTGAAGCTCAACTTCTCAGCCACCCAAACTCCCAGATATTAGTATGTTTTGACTTGGTCTATAGAATGCCCTTCTAAGGTAGTACTTACATGGTTTTCATAGTATTTAGCATTGAAAAATGCCAGGCATTATGTTTTAGAGGAATTCAGAACAAGCTTAAAATCATACAGATTCTGTTGAATCAGTCAGTCAAACTGCTGCCAATGGAATAGAGAACAGTGTCTTCTTCATAAACGTGTACATCAGCTGTCTCAATATGTCTCCCATTGCTCATTACAATGTTTTCACTGAGGAAATGTACAAGTCTGCTGTTAACAAATATATCAACGAATTCGTGAGGGCACTAGAACTGTCTGCAGCACCCAGACTCATCCTAATTGAATCTGTCAAATGTCTACAGTTTGCTGATGATCTGGTGCTTCTCTCCCCAACCAAGGAGGGCCAACAGCAGCAACTAGATCTTCTGAACAGATTCTGTCAGATCTGGGCCCTGACAGTAAATCTCAGTAAGACAAAAATAATGGTGTTCCAAAAAAGGTCCAGTTGCCAGAACCACGAATACAAATTCCATCTAGACATAGTTGCCCTACATCATACAAAAAACTGTACATACCTCGGCCTAAACATCAGCGACACAGGTAACTTCCACAAAGCTGTGAACGATCTGACAGACAAGGCAAGAAGGGCCCTCTATGCCATCAAAAGGAACGTAAAATTCGACATACCAATTAGGATCCAGCTAAAAATACTTGAATTAGTCAGAGAACCCATTGCCCTTGATGGTTGGGAGGTCTGGGGTCTGCTCTCCAACCAAGAATTCACAAAATGGGACAAACACCAAATTGAGACTCTGCATGCAGAATTCTGCAAAAATGTCCTCAGTTTACAACGTAAAACACCTAAATTATGCATGCAAAGCAGAATTAGGCCGATATCCACTAACTATCAAAATCCAAGAGCAGTTACATTCTAATACCTGATCATCGTGACTGACCCAAAATGAAGGAAATCTAAGACCATGTACAGACTAAGTGAGCATAGCCTTGCTATTGAGAATGGCAGAACTGGCTCTCAAGACAGGCTATGTGCACACTGCCCACAAATTGAGGTGGAAACTGTGCTGCACTTCCTAACCTCCTGTCAAATGTATGACCATATTAGAGACACACATTTCCCTCATTACACACACCCACAAATAATTCAAAAATAAATCAAATTTTGATAAACTCCCATATCTATTTGTTGAAATAACAAAGTGTGCAATCACAGCAACAATATTTGTCATCTTTTGCCACAAGAAAAGGGCAACCAGTGAAGAACAAACACCATTGTGAATACAACCCACAGTATAATTATGTTTATTTATTTTCCCTTTAGTACTTTAACTATTTGCATATCATTACAACACTGTTTATAGACATACTATGACATATGACATGTCTTTATTCTTTTGGAACTTTTTTATTTTTTATAAAAACATGTATTTCACCTTTAATTACCCAGGTAGGCCAGTTGAGAACAGGTTCTCATTTACAACTGCCACCTGGCCAAGATAAAGCAAAGCAGTGCGGCAAAAACAACAACACAGTTACACACAGTACAGTCACTGTACCTGTACAGTCAACAGTCAATAACACAATTGAAAAATCTATGTACAGCGTGTGCAAATGTAGATGAGTAGGGAGTTAAGGCAATAAATAGGCCATAAAGGTGAAATAATTCCAATTTAGAATTAACACTGGAGTGATAGATGTGCAGATGATGATGTGCAAGTAGAGATATTGGGGTGCAAAAGAGCAAGAAGATAAGTATCAATTTGGGGATGAGGTAGTTGGGTGTGCTATTTACAGATTGGCTGTACAGGCACAGTGTAAGCTGCTCTGACAGCTGATGCTTAAAGTTAGAGAGGGAGATATAAGACTCCAGCTTCAGAGATTTTTGCCATTCATTCCAGTCATTGGCAGCAGAGAACTGGAAGGAAAGGCAACCCAAAGGAGGTGTGGGCTTTGGGGATGACAAGTGAAATAGACCTGCTGGAGTGTGTGCTACAGTTGGGTGTTGTTATGGTGACAGTGAGCTGATATAAGGCAGGGCTTTACCTAGCATAGACTTATAGATGACCTGGAGCCAGTGGGTTTGGCGACGAATATGAAGTGAGGGAAAGCTAACGAGAGCATACAGGTCGCAGTGCTGGGTAGTATATGGGGCTTGGTGACAAAACGGATGGTACTGTGATACACTCCATCCAGTTTGCTGAGAAGAGTGTTGGAGGCTATTTTGTAAATTACATCGCCGAAGTCAAGGATTGGTAGGATAGTCAGTTTTACAAGGGTATGTTTGGCAGCATGAGTGAAGGAGGCTAGGAGGCGTGAAGGAGGCGAAATAGGAAGAAATTCTAGATTTAATTTTGGTTTGGAGATGCTTAATGTGAGTCTGGAAGGAGAGTTTCCAGTCTAAACAGACGCCTAGGTATTTGTAGTTGTCCACATATTCTAAGTCAGAACCGTCCAGAGTACTGATGCTAGTCGGGCGGGAGGGTGCGGACAGCAATCAGTTGAAGAGCATGCACTTAGTTTTATTAGCATTTAAAAACTGTTCGGAGGCCACGGAAGGAGTGTTGTAGGACATTGAAGCTCATTTGGAGGTTTGTTAGCACAGTGTCCAAAGAACGGCCAGATGTATACAGAATGGTGTTGTCTGTTTAGAGGTGGATCAGAGAATCACCAGCAGCAAGAGAGACATCATTGATATATGCAGAGAAAAGAGTCGGCCTGAGAATTTAACCCTGTGGCACCCCTATAGAGACTGCCAGAGGTCCGGACAACAGGCCCTCCTTGTAAGAGTAATGTTTACTGTTAATTTTGTATTGTTAATTTCAATTTAGCTAATTATCTATTTCACTTGCGTTGGCAATGTAAACATACATTTCCCATGCCAATAAAACCCTTAAATTGAAATTGAATTGAGAGAGAGAGGCTAATCCAGTCGAAAGCTGCTGAGTCACAGTGCTTAGGAGGAGGAACGTCAACATAGAGGTCATCAAATAGCTGCCTCTCTCATACAGAGGGAGGAAAGACTCTCAGGGTTCTATTTTAACAAATCTAACACAATAAAAAATCTAAGCGCTGCTTACACTTAAAATGTATGTCTTGCCCATTCACCAACCATAAGTTTGGGGGTGTGTCAGAAATAGTTTAGCTATTGTCACAACCAGAATTATTGGCACAGTAGCTGGCGAAAAAATGGCTGGGTTTTGATGAATGAACAAGTTGAAGGTTTGTCAAGACTTGACCCCTCACTGGTTCGTCAGAACGTGCGCCATGGCTAGATATGTTTTGCTTCAAGTTGTTTACGTTTATTATGTATTGTGTTGTCATCAACTCCTCCAATTCGAATATATAGATACTTTCTTTATTCAACCTTTATTTAACTAGGTAAGTCAGTTAAGAACAAATTCTTATTTACAATGAATGCCTACCCCGGCCTAACCCGGACGACGCTGGGCCAATTGTACACCGCCCTATAGGACTGCCGATCATGGCCGGTTGTGATACAGCCTGGGATCGAACCAAGGTCTGTAGTGATGCGTCTAGCACTGAGATTCAGTGCCTTAGACCACTGTACAACTTGGGAGCCCAAATAGCCGACAGAAACATATGACATAAGCCATGCAATTTTTGAACAGTAATTGCATGGCTTCAATATGAAAATATATTATCAACATAGCATTCACTCTGATATAGGCCTACTATAAAATGCATACATTCTGAGCCATGAACATGCCAAACGTTGTCAACAAGAAAGATTCAATTCAATATTGATAACACCTAAAAAGTTCTAATAAAATTAAAAAAATTAGGCTGTCTAAATACAGTTACAGGCACCATAATTGCTCCCATTGGCAAATAATATTAGGCCTAAGATAATGTAGACTAGGATTTTACACAGATCCAAACTTTTTCGCAGGAGCTGGAAAAATGTCCAATGTAAAGAGAATAGGGGAATGTCCACTCACCGTTATACTGCTGCCAAATACACTAAATGTACAAAACATTAGGAACACCATCCTAATTTAAGATGCACCCCCTTTTGACCTCTGAACAGCCTCAATTCGTTGGGGCATGGACTCTACAAGGTGTCAAGAGCGCTCCACAGTGATGCTGGTCAATGTTGACTCCAACGCTTGCCACAGCTGTATCAAGTTAGCTGGATGTCCTTTGGGTGGTGGACCATTCTTGATACACATGGGGAAGTGTTGAATATGAGAACCCCAGCAGTGTAGCAGTTCTGACACACTCAAACCTGTGCGCCTGGCACCTAATACCTACCCTTTTCAAAGGCACTTAAAATGTATGTCTTGCCCATTCACCCTCTGAATGGCAGACGTACACAATCCATGTCTTAATTGTCTCAAGACTTACACATCATTCTTTAACCTGTCTCCCCCTATTAATCTACACTGATTGAAGTGGATTTAAGAAGTGACATCAATAGCTTTCTCCTGGATGCACCAGGTCAGTCAATGTAATGGAAAGAGCAGTGTATGTCTAATGTTTTGTATTACTCAGTGTATACAGTGCATTCAGAAAGTATTCAGACCCCTTCACTTTTTCCACATTTTGTTACGTTACAGCCTTATTCAAAAATGTATTGTTTTTTGCCCTATTGCCCTCAGGGGTGCATGCTCAGTCCCCTCCTGTACTCCCTGTTCAATCATGACTGCACGGCCAGGCACAACTCCAACACCATCATTAAGTTTGCTGATCACACAACAGTGGTAGGCCTGATCACCGACAATGATGAGACAGCGTATAGGGAGGAGGTCAGAGACCTGACCGTGTGGTGCAAGGACAATAACCTCTCCCTCAACGTGATCAAGACAAAGGAGTTGATTGTGGACTACAGGAAAAGAAGAACCGAGCACGCCCCCATTCTCATCGACGGGGCTGTAGTAGAGCAGGTCGAGAGCTTCAAGTTCCTTGGGGTCCACATCCCCAACAAACTAACATGGTCCAAGCACACCAAGACAGTCGTGAAGAGGGCAGGACAAAACCTATTCCCCATCAGGAGACTGAAAAGATTTGGCATGGGTCCTCAGATCCTCAAAAAGTTTTACAGCTGCACCATCGAGAGCATCCTGACAGGTTGCATCACTGCCTGCTATGGCAACTGCTCGGCACTACAGAGGGTAGTGTCATGTACTGTCATGTTGTGTCTTGTCTCTGTCCTTTCCCTTCACCCTGTCTCCCTCTGCTGGTCGTTGTTAGGTTACCTTTTCTCCCCCGCTTTCCCCCAGCTGTTCCTTGTCTCCTCTTGACTACCTCGTCACCCCTTCTCCCACCTGTTCCCCTTTTCCCTCTGATTAGTCCCCTATATCTCTCTCTGTTTTTGTTCCTGTCCTTGTCGGATTCTTGTTTGTTGTGTTTCATGCCTGAACCAGACTGTCGTCATGTTTGCTGTAACCTTGTCTTGTCCTGTCGGAATCTGCCGGTCCGTCTGAGCCTACCTATGTTTGGTAATTAAAGAAGCTCTGTTTAAGTTAATTCGCTTTTGGGTCCTCATTCACGCACCGTAACAGGTGGTGCATATGGCCCGGTACATCACCGGGCCAAGCTTCCTGCCATCCAGGACCTCTATACCAGGCGGTGTCAGAGGAAAGCCCTAAAAATTGTCAATGACTCCAGCCACTCTAGTCATAGACTGTTCTCTCTTCTACCGCACGGCAAGCAGTATCGGAGCGCCAAGTCTAGATCCAAGTGATTTCTAAACAGCTTCTACCCCCAAGCCATAAGACTCCTGAACAGCTAATCAAATGGCTACCCAGACTATTTGTCCCCCCCTCCCCGCCTCTGCTACTCTCTGTTATTATCTATGCATAGCCACTTTAATAACCTTACCTGCATGTACATAATTACCTCATTGACCTCGACACCAGTGCCCCTGCACATTGACATATTGATTATGAACCGGTACCTCTATATAGTCCCGCTTTTGTTATTTACTGCTGCTCCTTCATTATTTGTTTTTATTATCTCTTCTTTTTGTGGGGTATTTTCTTAAAACTGCATTGTTGGTTAAGGGCTTTTAAGTAAGGATTTCACTGTTGTATTCGGCGAATGTGACAAAAAACAATTTGATTTGAAATTATACACATTTTTTAGTTAATGTGAGAAAACCACTCGGGAGAAGGCCGGAACAGCTCCTCCGGATGTGAACATAAAAAAAAAAACATTTTAAATTCACTGTCTAGTGATATGAAGATCAATTTCAAAGTAGAGAAGTGTAGGCAAGAGATAATAAAGAAATATTATGTCATTGTTGACAAAGATGGAATATGTAATCTGTCTGATATATAAAAAGCTTGAGGAAAAATACAGGGAATGTCTAACTCGTTGAAAAAAACAATATGGTCTTTAACTGTATTAGCCGAAGTAAGGAAGAGGGATGAGAAATTCTGTCTTGATATCCGTGATAGAACATTGCAGAGAGATAAAGAATGTTTCAGGGCTCTTGGTGAACAGATCAAATACTTAAAATAAGAAATTCAACAATTACAGGCAAGGATCATAAAAACAGACTTGGCCCCCACCTGAGTTGCGCAAGGTTGATCGGGTTTCAAGCTTTGAGTCAATAGATACTGACAGCGGTGACAAATTATGTCTTAGGCCAACCAGAACACAGGCTGTAAAAGGTAGTAAAGACAAACCCCCGGTGACAGTAATCACACATAAATCAGCATCTCCAAAACAGTTGGATGAATGGTCAAAAACTTTGCAGCATCCACGAGATGTGGGTATGAAGACTTGGGACCATTTGACCATTTAAGAAACTCTACAATCTACATCCTTATGATGGGTTCCAGTTATTAGCCTTTGTTTTGAACAACCGTGAACACAGCATACTTAAAGAAAGATTTTATATAGCTGTGGGTGGTGAAGAGCAATATGTGGCCGATGGATGGAAAACCATACATGATTTCCTTAAGGTTCTGACCACCCATTAGGGAGAGAGAACAACATGTGTTCAAAAACCGAAAGAACCGTTTGTTGAATGTGAAGAAAGGTTTAGCACAGAGGGACAGTGGGATACCCAACGTGGAAGATGAAGCAGCACTCAATTCCTCCAAAAATGGTCCAATCACCCATCAGCTGATGAAATCCATACACAAGGATCTGCGAAAAACTTTTGTTTACACAACTACTGATTGGGAGAGACAAAACTACGGTGACATCATCGTCAGGTTGTCACAACTGGACAGAAGCATCAATAAACATAATAAACGGGCTGATTTTATTTATTTTTTTATTTTTTTATTTCACCTTTATTTAACCAGGTAGGCTAGTTGAGAACAAGTTCTCATTTGCAACTGCGACCTGGCCAAGATAAGGCATAGCAGTGTGAACAGACAACACAGAGTTACACATGGAGTAAACAATTAACAAGTCAATAACACAGTAGAAAAAAGGGGAGTCTATATATACATTGTGTGCAAAAGGCATGAGAAGGTAGGCAAATAATTACAATTATGCAGATTAACACTGGAGTGATAAATGATCAGATGGTTATGTACAGGTAGAGATATTGGTGTGCAAAAAAGCAGAAAAATAAAAATAAATGAAATAAAAACAGTATGGGGATGAGGTAGGTGAAAATGGGTGGGCTATTTACCAATAGACTATGTACAGCTGCAGCGATCGGTTAGCTGCTCAGATAGCAGATGTTGGAAGTTGGTAAGGGAGATAAAAGTCTCCAACTTCAGCGATTTTTGCAATTCGTTCCAGTCACAGGCAGCAGAGAACTGGAACGAAAGGCGGCCAAATGAGGTGTTGGCTTTAGGGATGATCAGTGAGATACACCTGCTGGAGCGCGTGCTACGGATGGGTGTTGCCATCGTAACCAGTGAACTGAGATAAGGCGGAGCTTTACCTAGCATGGACTTGTAGATGACCTGGAGCCAGTGGGTCTGGCGACGAATATGTAGCGAGGGCCAGCCGACTAGAGCATACAAGTCGCAGTGGTGGGTGGTATAAGGTGCTTTAGTGACAAAACGGATGGCACTGTGATAAACTGCATCCAGTTTGCTGAGTAGAGTGTTGGAAGCAATTTTGTAGATGACGTCGCCGAAGTCGAGGATTGGTAGGATAGTCAGTTTTACTAGGGTAAGTTTGGCGGCGTGAGTGAAGGAGGCTTTGTTGCGGAATAGAAAGCCGACTCTTGATTTGATTTTCGATTGGAGATGTTTGATATGGGTCTGGAAGGAGAGTTTAGAGTCTAGCCAGACACCTAGGTACTTATAGATGTCCACATATTCAAGGTCGGAACCATCCAGGGTGGTGATGCTGGTCAGGCGTGCGGGTGCAGGCAGCGAACGGTTGAAAAGCATGCATTTGGTTTTACTAGCGTTTAAGAGCAGTTGGAGGCCACGGAAGGAGTGCTGTATGGCATTGAAGCTCGTTTGGAGGTTAGATAGCACAGTGTCCAAGGACGGGCCGGAAGTATATAGAATGGTGTCGTCTGCGTAGAGGTGGATCAGGGAATCGCCCGCAGCATGAGAAACATCATTGATATATACAGAGAAAAGAGTCGGCCCGAGAATTGAACCCTGTGGCACCCCCATAGAGACTGCCAGAGGACCGGACAGCATGCCCTCCGATTTGACACACTGAACTCTGTCTGCAAAGTAATTGGTGAACCAGGCAAGGCAGTCATCCGAAAAACCGAGGCTACTGAGTCTGCCGATAAGAATACGGTGAAAGCCTTGGCAAGGTCTATGAAGACAGCTGCACAGTACTGTCTTTTATCGATGGCGGTTATGATATCGTTTAGTACCTTGAGCGTGGCTGAGGTACACCCGTGACCGGCTCGGAAACCAGATTGCACAGCGGAGAAGGTACGGTGGGATTCAAGATGGTCAGTGACCTGTTTGTTGACTTGGCTTTCGAAGACCTTAGATAGGCAGGGCAGGATGGATATAGGTCTGTAACAGTTTGGGTCCAGGGTGTCGCCCCCTTTGAAGAGGGGGATGACTGCGGCAGCTTTCCAATCCTTGGGGATCTCAGACGATATGAAAGAGAGGTTGAACAGGCTGGTAATAGGGGTTGCGACAATGGCGGCGGATAGTTTCAGGAATAGAGGGTCCAGATTGTCCAGCCCAGCTGATTTGTACGGGTCCAGGTTTTGCAGCTCTTTCAGGACATCTGCTATCTGGATTTGGGTAAAGGAGAACCTGGAGAGGCTTGGGCGAGTAGCTGCGGGGGGGGGGGGAGCTGTTGTCCGAGGTTGGAGTAGCCAGGCGGAAGGCATGGCCAGCCGTTGAGAAATGCTTGTTGAAGTTTTCGATAATCATGGATTTATCGGTGGTGACCATGTTACCTAGTCTCAGTGCAGTGGGCAGCTGGGAGGAGGTGCTCTTGTTCTCCATGGACTTCACAGTGTCCCAGAACTTTTTGGAGTTGGAGCTACAGGATGCAAACTTCTGCCTGAAGAAGTTGGCTTTAGCTTTCCTGACTGACTGTGTGTATTGGTTCCTGACTTCCCTGAACAGTTGCATATCGCGGGGACTATTCGATGTTAGCGCAGTCCGCCACAGGATGTTTTTGTGCTGGTCGAGGGCAGTCAGGTCTGGAGTGAACCAGGGGCTATATCTGTTCTTAGTTCTGCATTTTTTGAACGGAGCATGCTTATCTAAAATGGTGAGGAAGTTACTTTTAAAGAAAGACTGACTCTGACTGATATCAGAGTTGTGCAGGTTCCGAGTGTAATCAACCACATTATTCATTCAGCAGAAGAGAGACCTGGTGAATGTCAGTATTTTGTGATTTCTGGTCACTGGCAACAAGCCATTCGGAAAAGAAAACGTGTCCTTATGAGGAATGGCCAGGAGAAGCAGGGTACATCTAAGGGAGAATGGAAACAGGACAACAGCCCCAACGACACAATGCTGATGCAGAAATTTAAGAAGCGCTCTCCAGCACAGCAGCAGTTTGTTGGATGCTATGGCGGGAAACTAACAGACCGCCTCATATGTCCCATCTCAGCTGGTGGATGGAATATATGTGAACATGATGGTTAACAACGTTGCAGTCATTTTTTTGTAGATACGGGTGCTGAAGTCACTGTATTGCCCATATGTTATGCAAAACATATGTCCCCAGTACACAGGCAAGAAGAACCATCATCAATTTATGTTGGTCAAATGAAGATTGAGGCAGGGCTGTGGATAGGCTCATTTGAACAACCTATTTTAGGCCTTGGTGTTATTATGCAACTTGCCTCAACATTGAAGATCTCTGAAGGGAAGGTGACATGGCAAATTAGACAACTGCAGGGATCTACAGTTCATCTTCTTTGGCCTATGATGAAAAATGTGTGTGGAACTTTGGATATGGAACCAGTGTGCTTGACAGGTGTTGCCCCACCTTGCACAAGACAATATATCATTAGAAAGGAAGCAATGGCTGCTACTAAAGTAGTGATTAAAGATCTATGGGACATAGGTATAGTTGAAAAGACACATTCTGCCAACATGCTGTTCACACAACATACTGTTCATTTTGACAATGAATCGAGCTGCACAGGTCATAGTTGCTCATTGGAACAAATGGTCAACTGTGTTGGAGGCTCCAACCATCATCATACAACGTGGCACACCATGTAATCCAGCTACTCTGATGCTTCCTCCAGATACCACATTACTTGAACACGACTGTTGTGAGTCGGTTTTGGATCAGCTCTCTGATGGGTTTATTAAGAGTCATCCTTTGGAAAACCCTGAGTTTATCTTATACACAGGTGGTTCAAGCATTGTGGAGGGGTGTGTGAGGAAGGCAGGCTGGGCAGTTACTACAATGAACAATGTGATAGTGACAGGCATGTTACCCTGCAGGAACATCAGCACAAGTGGCGGGTTTGGTGCCTTTGACAGAAGCATGCAAACAGGATGAAGGAAAAACAGCTAATATCTACATAGACTCAAGGTATGCTTTTGGCGTTATCCATGACTTTGGAGAAATATGGGAAAATAGAGGTTTCATGACATCACTGGGAGCGCCGGTGAAGAATGGACCGGAGGTGATGGCTCAACTGAATGCTCCCCAGTTAACTGGACAAGTTGCAATTTTGAAGATGAAAGCACATGGAAAAATCATGGACAGACAAGTAAAATAGGCGTGGGGAATAACTCCCGAGGGGGGACTTGACGTAGTGCCAGGACAGTAGGTGATAATTGTTTTACTATGTACTAGAGACATTAGGGCCAAAATGGGAAGGTCCTTATCAAGTTTTGCTCATAACGAGGTCAGCAGTAAAAGTCCAGGGAAAATCATGATGGATACATGTCACTCATTGCAAAGTTGTCCATTTTGATGACAAAGCGGAGCCTGGAGAATAAAGAACTGATTGATTAGCAATCGGGGGCCAATCTGAGATGAAGAAGCATAGTAAGATGATCAGAACCTGATGAGCTTCTATGTTGTACACCGCAGTCATCATATTAGGGATATCTAGGTGAAATGTCCAACTTTTTCCTGCAAATTGGGACATGCTTACTTAGGGAAATCTATGTGAAATATACATTTCTCATCAAACCAAGACATGTTACTTTCCTTTTTTTGTTTCCTTCATTACAGGTTATGATAATCTACAGTCTGAAGTTGCAGTAATATCCCTTGACCCAAGGACTGTACCTGAAATGATACAAGACCACCGGTGAAGTGTTCATTACAGAAGTCCTTATCAACCAGTGGAATGGAAGAAAAATTCCTCACTACCGGCAGACTGTCAGAACATCATTTCTAATAGTTATCTATTTATTTATTTTATTTTATTTAACCTTTATTTAACCAGGTAGGCTAGTTGAGAACAAGTTCTCATTTGCAACTGCGACCTGGCCAAGATAAAGCATAGCAGTATGAACAGACAACACAGAGTTACACATGGAGTAAACAATTAACAAGTCAGTAACACAGTAGAAAAAAAAGGGGAGTCTATATACATTGTGTGCAAAAGGCATGAGGAGGTCGGCGAATAATTACAATTTTGCAGATTAACAACACTGGAGTGATAAATGATCAGATGGTCATGTACAGGTAGAGATATTGGTGTGCAAAAGAGCAGACAAGTAAATAAATAAAAACAGTATGGAGATGAGGTAGGTAAAAATGGGTGGGCTGTTTACCGATAGACTATGTACAGTTGCAGCGCTCGGTTAGTTGCTCAGATAGCAGATGTTTGAAGTTGGTGAGGGAGATAAGTCTCCAACTTCAGCGATTTTTGCAATTCGTTCAGTCACAGGCAGCAGAGAACTGGAACGAAAGGCGGCCAAATGAGGTGTTGGCTTTAGGGATGATCAGTGAGATACACCTGCTGGAGCGCGTGCTACCGTCGTGACCAGTGAACTGAGATAAGGCGGAGCTTTACCTAGCATGGACTTGTAGATGACCTGGAGCCAGTGGGTCTGTCGACGAATATGTAGCGAGGGCCAGCCGACTAGAGCATACAAGTCGCAGTGGTGGGTGGTATAAGGTGCTTTAGTGACAAAACGGATGGCACTGTGATAAACTGCATCCAGTTTGCTGAGTAGAGTGTTGGAAGCAATTTTGTAGATGACATCGCCGAAGTCGAGGATCGGTAGGATAGTCAGTTTTACTAGGGTAAGTTTGGCGGCGTGAGTGAAGGAGGCTTTGTTGCGGGATAGAAAGCCGACTCTTGATTTGATTTTCGATTGGAGATGTTTGATATGAGCCTGGAAGGAGAGTTTGCAGTCTAGCCAGACACCTAGGTACTTATAGATGTTCACATATTCAAGGTCGGAACCATCCAGGGTGGTGATGCTGGTTAGGCGTGCGGGTGCAGGCAGCGAACGGTTGAAAAGCATGCATTTGGTTTTACCAGCGTTTAAGAGCAGTTGGAGGCCACGGAAGGAGTGTTGTATGGCATTGAAGCTCGTTTGGAGGTTAGATAGCACAGTGTCCAAGGACGGGCCGGTAGTATATAGATTGGTGTCGTCTGCGTAGAGGTGGATCAGGGAATCGCCCGCAGCGAGGAGCAACATCATTGATATATACAGAGAAAAGAGTCGGCCCGAGGATTGAACCCTGTGGCACCCCAATAGAGACTGCCAGAGGACCGGACAGCATGCCCTCCGATTTGACACACTGAACCAGGCAAGGCAGTCATCCGAAAAACCGAGGCTACTGAGTCTGCCGATAAGAATATGGTGATTGACAGAGTCGAAAGCCTTGGCAAGGTCGATGAAGACGGCTGCACAGTACTGTCTTTTATCGATGGCGGTTATGATATAATTTAGTACCTTGAGCGTGGCTGAGTTGTACCCGTGACCGGCTCGGAAACCAGATTGCACAGCGGAGAAGGTATGGTGGGATTCGAGATGGTCAGTGACCTGTTTGTTGACTTGGCTTTTGAAGACCTTAGATAGGCAGGGCAGGATGGATATAGGTCTGTAACAGTTTGGGTCCAGGGTGTCTCCCCCTTTGAAGAGGGGGATGACTGCGGCAGCTTTCCAATCCTTGGGGATCTCAGACGATATGAAAGAGAGGTTGAACAGACTGGTAATAGGGGTTGCGACAATGGCGGCGGATAGTTTCAGAAATAGAGGGTCCAGATTGTCAAGCCCAGCTGATTTGTACGGGTCCAGGTTTTACAGCTCTTTCAGAACATCTGCTATCTGGATTTGGGTAAAGGAGAACCTGGAGAGGCTTGAGCGAGTAGCTGCGGGGGGGGCGGAGCTGTTGGCCGAGGTTGGAGTAGCCAGGCGGAAGGCATGGCCAGCCGTTGAGAAATGCTTGTTGAAGTTTTCGATAATCATGGATTTATCGGTGGTGACCATGTTACCTAGCCTCAGTGCAGTGGGCAGCTGGGAGGAGGTGCTCTTGTTCTCCATGGACTTCACGGTGTCCCAGAACTTTTTGGGATCTATGTGGGACTGATACCAGTGTGGAAGAGCTGGTCACTTTTAAAGGACTTGGTGAATGACTACCTTGCCAATAGGGTCATTGAATAGTATTGCCTTGTAGACAATTATTTATTTTGTGAGTTTCCTCCTAATACAGGATGTGATAGGTATCGTAAGGGATATCATCAGTACACCTGCTAATGTAGGTTAACTGCCTTGTTCAGGGGCAAAATTACAGATTTTACCTTCTCAGTTTGGGGATTTGATCCAGCAACCTTTCAGTTACTGACTCAACACTCCAACCATGAGGCTACCAGCCACCCCACCCAACTTATTGATAATGTTTTTTAAACTGTCTATTGTTTCATGTCAAAGTACATTTCTTTTTAAAATGGTCTAGGGGGGAGTTTAAGGTTTTTTTGAAGATAAATACACAATGCAGAAGCTGAAGGTCAAGAGGACTAAAAGTCAACGGAGTACTAACGATCAATGGAAATCTTTTTTTTTTTTTGTAATATGAAATTAAAGATCAATGGGTC
The DNA here is from genome assembly GCF_057628025.1 of Oncorhynchus mykiss. NCBI lineage: Eukaryota > Metazoa > Chordata > Actinopteri > Salmoniformes > Salmonidae > Oncorhynchus > Oncorhynchus mykiss. Next base: position 45,903,386 of record NC_143023.1, on the reverse strand, counting down.
AGAGACATGGGGGGAATTTGTCTATACATTGAGTATTAAGGCTGAAATAGGATACTTGTTATTTGGCCATTGGCCCAGTTTTATTGCAAGGAATTCTAATTGGTCAACCACAGGCTAGGGTTGGGTTATAAAACTACATCCTGTACCTTTGTGCTGTGAAGAGAATCACTGAGGACAGGAGAGAATGAACATCTACTACCTCTCAGCATAACATCTATGATTTGTCCTCTTTGAATAAACCTATTTTTCTCCCCCTGATTTGTCTTGGGGTCTGTGTTATTGAAGAGTAACATCAACTGCTAACAGGTCATTCAAAGTTGACTTAATATCTTTGAATGTGCACAATTTCATAAAAAGGTGTATGGTACTCGAGACAATGGAATAATTTTCCAATTTCAATAGCATTAATGAAAATGTATTTCATAATATAATTTCAAGTACATGTGATGGGAAATGCTTACTAAAAATATTTACACCAAGTCCGATGTTTAATTTTTCACTCAGAATGAACAGGTAAGTGTTACAACAGTCAAACAACCAATATCGAAATGTCACCATCAATCATGTTACTAGTATGCAAATCAGACACATTTCAACATGGTTTAAATTGATGTCTAAAAATGTTTTATGTAAATTTTTGCTAACCCTAACCTGTTACCTAACCTTAACCTACTCCTCGTAACTTGCTATGTTAATTTTCCTAAACTGCAACGAAAAGTATTATTTTATTTTTTTACAAAAGCTGTATCCCTTCTAGACAAAACCAGATTTACATTCCATTCTCCTTCTCTTCCTAACCTCTCTTTTCCACTCTGAAGGGTATTTTCATTTCTTGGCTGGTCCATTCTCCTCCCCCCTCAGTTGTGCCGCTACAAGCTGTAAATAAGACAGACAAAAAAATAAAGATTTCTATATAACACAAAAAGCTTATTTAGATGATACACTGATTATTTGACAAACATGCTTATACTTTGTCATAAAAACAGAATGATATTTACACACACACACAGACAGAGAGAGAGAGTGAGAGCAATGTGTGGGAAAATGCTACAGTGGACTGACCCATTGATCTAGCTAATGTTAGCTAGATGTTAGCTAGAATCTAGCTACATGGTTGACACTGCAGCTATTTCCACACACATCTGATTAATCTATTAATTCTTTATGCCAATGACAAATTGGCTAGTTGGCCAACAAACAGAGATTATATGGAGAGCTAAAAACAGTAAACATTATCTGTCAGATTCTGGGTTAGCCAAAGCTAGCTAACTAGCCCTTTGATTTGCACTTGTCCTCAAAACACAATAACAACATAATTATATTTTGGAAATACTTATATTTCTCCAGTCATATATAATATTAGAAGGTAATTAAAGTGTGACTTACCTCTGATTGCGTTTTGCTAAGAAGCCAAGAACAAAAGATATGAGCATCACTTCAAAAGTCAAGGTGGAGATAAAACTGAATTTGACGGACAACTTAGAGAGCCAATGGACTTAAAGAGTTTTGATGACAAGCTATTTTGAATACATTTGATTGGTTAAGGGATTGCAAAATGTAAAACCAACCTAAGGGGAACCAATAGTATCATGTAAAAAAAGAAAATCACTACTTTGCTTAGGTGGTTTTAATTCGACAGTGATGATATGATAATATACATCTATGTAACTAAAGTGATTTGGTCAAATGTAAAGGAGAAAAAAGTAAGTTACTTCCTTCAAAAATTACTTGAGTAAGAGTACAAGCACAGCCCACAGAGAGTACCCAGAAAAGTACTAGCTCTTCCAAAAATTAAAAGGGCATTAGTGGACCATTTTAAAACCCATGCCAACTCTTGCATATGTGTGCCATTGTCAGGAGCTGTACCCACTGGATCACACAGGCACTAACTTAACCATTAATCTATTTTTTCCTATTGCTTGTCTCAAACAGAGTACTGGTCAAAAGTTTGGACACACCTACACATTCAAGTTTTTTTTGAATAATAGTTTAGACATCAAAACTATGAAATAACACATTTGGAATCATGTAACAACCAAAAAAGTGTTTAACAAATCAAGCAATATTTTTTATTTGAGATTCTTCAAAGTAGCCACACTTTGCCTTGGCATTCTCTCAACCAGCTTTTCTATTACTAGGCAAGTCAGTTAAGAACAAATCTGCCTTGTTCATGGGCAGAACAACAGATGTTTATGTTGTCAGCTAAGGGATTCAATCCTGCAACCTTTTCTTTTTCAACATGACAATGACCCAACACACCTCCAGGCTGTGTAAGGGCTATTTGACCAATAAGGAGAGTGAGGGAATGCTGCATCAGATGACCTGGCCTCCACAATCACCAGACCTCAACCCAATTGAGATGTTTTGGGTTGAGTTGGACTACAGAGTAAAGGAAAAGCAGCCAACAAGTGCTTAGCATATGTGGGAACTCCTTCAAGACTGTTGGAAAAGCATTCCAGGTGAAGCTGGTTGAGAGAATGCTAAGAGTGTGCAAAGCTGTCATCAAGGCAAAGGGTGGCTACTTTGAAGAATCTAAAGTACTAAATATATTTTGATTTCTTTAACAGTTTTTTGGTTACTACATCATTCCATACATGTTATTTCATAGTTTTATTCTACAATGTAGAAAATAGAAAAATAAAGAAAAACCCTTGAATGAGTAGGTATGTCCAATCTTTTGACTTGTATAATACTGTATCATAAAACAATTGATTAAAAAAACTAACGAAAAATACACAAATATTGTCAATTTATTATAATCCACATAAGAATTCACACGAGATTTGCTGTAGCCTGCAGGTAGCCTACATAGGCTACTTATTTAACTGACGCCCGCTTAGGGCTGCACGATTAATTTAATTCATATTGAAATTGTGATGTTGACATATGCAATATCCATATTGCAAGAGGCTATTAATCTGCCATATTTTGAAATGCTGCATGAAATGTCAGTTTTTTTGCTACATGGGGCAACAAGTTGTTTGCATTCACATGCTTTGAACAAATTGAAAACAAGTGGCAAATGAGATGTGTCAACCATAAACGTAAAGTACAGCTTTCATGCTCATAAACAAATTATAGTGTTCACAAAACATATACATTGTAACGGTCTTCTTCCTGCTCTGACGAGGAGTAGTAGGAACGATTGGAGGACCAAAACGCGTGGTACATGTTCATGATTATTTTAATAGAACACTGAAAAATACAAAATAACAACGTGAAATAACAAAAACCGAAACAGTTCCGTGTGGAACACACAGACACAGAAAAAAAATCACCCACAAATCAAGGGACAATGATTGACAGCTGCCTCTGATTGAGAACCATACCAGGCCAAACACAGAAATACCAACTCATTGAAAAACAAACATAGACAACCCACCCAACTCATGCCCTGACCATACTAAAACAAAGACATAACAAAAGAACTAAGGTCAGAACGTGACATAAATAGCTTGTTTGTTTTTATAAAATACTGTATTTTTGTTGTTGCATTTAATTGCTGAAAATGCTGTCATCAAGGTAATTTCCTTAGACGTCAGCATGTGGGAGAAGTCGAAGCACAGGAATGATAGACCAGTTTCCCACTAGTAATTACAAGTTGGAGGGGGTTCAAGTGTATTTTTCCGAGTCGTATAAGCTCGTGTTTACGGATTTACCATATTTCATGAACGCAGCATTATAGTTGACTTTGTTTGCTACTTGAGTATGCTTCCCATACAACAAACCCTGACCCCTGTCAGTCAAGCAGTGAATTTGCTCAACCACTTGGCGTACATGGTCAATGCAACAGATGGAACAAGATGTTGGTGAAAACTATGCTGCTTTCCACACTGCTTCATAATCTAAATATCTATATTATTCTATTTGTTTGTGTATCTTACTCTCTGTAGAAAGCTACTTAGTTAGTATTTTCATAGCAAGTTGTGCCCAAAACGTTTGTGTTAACACTAATAATCGTTAGTTAACTGGCTAGCTAGCTAAATGAAGTGAGCCAGAGCAAATGTTAGCTTGGCTAGCTAAAATAGCCCAATACCAGTGCCTAGATCAGCATGTTGTTTGTGCAACGGCATGTTCTGAATAGGTGAAGCGTAAATGTTACATGAATCAGAGACTGTAGAGAAAAATGTATTCAAATGTAATGAGGAATGAGGGTCCCCTGGAAAACACTGACCAACACTATGGTTCCTACCCTGTCACAACAACTCCCAGGATTTTCCCAATATATTTTTTTTCTTCCGTTGAGAGCCATGTCTCCTCTCTCTTTCTCAGGAAGTTCAAGTTGCAGTGACAGTGCATAGAGAGAAGTTTCCCAGGCTTTGCTGACTGGGTGCTGCATGGGGCGTGCGCCTGAAACATGCCAACCAAAGATCAGAGAGAGGGGGAGAACAGAGACAGAGAGGGGGAATTGGCAGTTTAAAGGTGAGGGGGATTGGCAGCTACTTGACAGGGCATGTAATCAAGTGACAAATTTGTGTGAGCAGATGTGTGTAATTTAATTTGAAACAGAAACAAAAACATGAAAGAGTACAGTTGTGGGCACTAGAAATTGAGGCTGTACAATTTCCTGGTTATCAGAATTGGTCCTGACTGGGGCCAGGAGACAGAGAGGACTGAGTCAGGCACTGTCAGACGGAATGTTCTCCTAAAAAACGAAATGGGGACGCCAGAAGGAGAGAGACAAAAGAGAGAGAGAGAGACAGAAGAACAGAGGGAATGTGGGGGCTGGAAATAAGACAGGATGGAGGCATTAGTAGACAACTGGATAACGGGAATTAAAGAGATGAATGCATGGAAAGAGAGATTGAGTTAGGATGGAGAGATGCAGTCATAACAGAGGGAGCGGGAGGCCTGTAGCGGCAGGGTTTGCAGTTTGATCTATTTTTAATGCCTCTAACTGTGGATAAGCAAAAGGAATTCCTAATTACCATACTCGTGAATATGCAATTAGAATTCTTTAATTATACAGCCGAGCACCAATCGCACCAGACGGCATAAACAAGCGCATGCGCGCACGCGCACGCGCACACACACACACACACACACACACACAATCATGTATAGAGACATAGACACACACATATGAACAAAAGGGGCAAGAGAGGACAGGTACACTACTTGAGACTGTGCATGTGTGTGTTGTGTGTGTTCAACCTGCACGTGATATTATCTACAGTAACATCTAGCCTAAATACATTGAGGTAGGCACACACACAGACATGTATAGAGACATAGACACACACATATGAACAAAAGGGGCAAGAGAGGACAGGTACACTACTTGAGACTGTGCATGTGTGTGTTGTGTGTGTTCAACCTGCACGTGATATTATCTACAGTAACATCTAGCCTAAATACATTGAGGTAGGCACACACACAGACATGTTAACCCCCCCCCACACACACACACTCACCCATACATACCCACAGAAACACATATACTCACGCACACACACACGCACAAATGAACATACACGCGCACACAGACAGACAGACACATACACAGAGACACACACACACACACACACACAGACACACACACACACGCACACACACACACACACACACATACACGCACAAATACACACACATCCCAAGGAGAAGATGAGCAACAGATCAATCAACATTATAGCAGTCTAACAGTCCAGTCAGTCTAGCAGAATGCCTATTGATGATCCTGTGACAAACTAGAAGCATTCCCCAGACACCACTTACTCTGTCTGACTTCTACTGCTACTGTCTGTCTGTGGTTTGTTAGACAAGCTTTACATATGAATTATTGAACATTCAGCAAGCTAGATATTTTAGCAGATTTATAGCAAATATTGTAGAATCCTACTCAGGAATGTAGTGGTAGAAAGTAGGGTTGTCAAAATACTAGTATTGTGATATTACGACATTGATTTCCAATGGCAAAAAGGCTCTGTGACAACATAAGACTCTTTGTTTCCAACATCAAGACTGTTTTCCTCAATAATTCAAGTCTGCTTCATGTTTTTTTGCTTGCCATGATACTTCTGGTATCATGACAACCCGAGTAGAAAATTAGGCAAACACAGGGCAAAAAGTAAGAAACGCAAACATGCAGATTTTGTGTGTAAACGCTGCTCATCACCTACAAAGGAGCAAAATGCAGTTTATGCTCTACACTGATCCTACTGAAACATTGGGGAGATATACACTGAGTGTACAAAACATTAGAAACATCTTCCTAATATTGAGTTGCACAGGGATGCTGCCCCATGTTGACTCCAATGCTTCCCACAGTTGTGGCAAGTTGGCTGGTGGACCATTCTTGATACACACGGGAAACTGTTGAGCGTGAAAAACCAAGCAGCGTTGCAGTTCTTGACACACGCAAACAATGCCATTACACATACAGTGCCTTGCGAAAGTATTCGGCCCCCTTGAACTTTGCGATCTTTTGCCACATTTCAGGCTTCAAACATAAAGATATAAAACTGTATTTTTTGTGAAGAATCAACAACAAGTGGGACACAATCATGAAGTGGAACGACATTTATTGGATATTTCAAACTTTTTTAACATATAAAAACTGAAAAATTGGGCGTGCAAAATTATTCAGCCCCTTTACTTTCAGTGCAGCAAACTCTCTCCAGAAGTTCAGTGAGGATCTCTGAATGATCCAATGTTGACCTAAATGACTAATGATGATAAATACAATCCACCTGTGTGTAATCAAGTCTCCGTATAAATGCACCTGCACTGTGATAGTCTCAGAGGTCCGTTAAAAGCGCAGAGAGCATCATGAAGAACAAGGAACACACCAGGCAGGTCCGAGATACTGTTGTGAAGAAGTTTAAAGCAGGATTTGGATACAAAAAGACTTCCCAAGCTTTAAACATCCCAAGGAGCACTGTGCAAGCGATAATATTGAAATGGAAGGAGTATCAGACCACTGCAAATCTACCAAGACCTGGCCATCCCTCTAAACTTTCAGCTCATACAAGGAGAAGACTGATCAGAGATGCAGCCAAGAGGCCCATGATCACTCTGCAGCTGAGGTGGGAGACTGTCCATAGGACAACAATCAGTCGTATATTGCACAAATCTGGCCTTTATGGAAGAGTGGCAAGAAGAAAGCCATTTCTTAAAGATATCCATAAAAAGTGTCGGTTAAAGTTTGCCATAAGCCACCTGGGAGACACACCAAACGTGGAAGAAGGTGCTCTGGTCAGATGAAACCAAAATTGAACTTTTTGGCAACAATGCAAAACGTTATGTTTAGCGTAAAAGCAACACACCATCCCCACTGTCAAACATGGTGGTGGCAACATCATGGTTTGGGCCTGCTTTTCTTCAGCAGGGACAGTGAAGATGGTTAAAATTGATGGGAAGATGGATGGAGCCAAATACAGGACCATTCTGGAAGACCTGAGACTGGGACGGAGATTTGTCTTCCAACAAGACAATGATCCAAAACATAAAGCAAAGTCTACAATGGAATGGTTAAAAAATAAACATATCCAGGTGTTAGAATGGCCAAGTCCAGACCTGAATCCAATCGAGAATCTGTGGAAAGAACTGAAAACTGCTGTTCACAAATGCTCTCCATTCAACCTCACTGAGCTCGAAATGTTTTGCCAGGAGGAATGGGAAAAATGTTCAGTCTCTCGATGTGCAAAACTGATAGAGACATACCCCAAGCGACTTACAGCTGTAATCGCAGCAAAAGGTGGCGCTGCAAAGTATTAACTTAAGGGGGCAGAATAATTTTGCACGCCCAATTTTTCAGTTTTTGATTTGTTAAAAAAGTTTGAAATATCCAATAAATGTCGTTCCACTTCATGATTGTGTCCCACTTGTTGTTGATTCTTCACAAAAAAATACAGTTTTATATCTTTATGTTTGAAGCCTGAAATGTGGCAAAAGGTCGCAAAGTTCAAGGGGGCCGAATACTTTCGCAAGGCACTGTAGTTTCATGAAATTAAAGCCATTGAGATCACAGTGGTGTCTGCAGGAAGTTTCTTCCACAGGCCCCTCCACTACAGTCTCTGCCTCCCTCTACCTCTTCCCTTTCAGCGCTCACACAGATAGTTCAGGCTCTTCCACTACTATCTCGGCTTCCCTCTTCCTCTGCCCTTTCACCGTTCACACAGATAGCTTCCATCCAGTCTCAAACTCTAACTGCCACTGGCCATTTCAATATTCACCCAATAGTTTCTCTACTCACTTCCCAAGCCCTACTGGACAGCTCACAATGGTCACAGTGTTACACAAACATTGAGTGTTTCATGTAAAATGTGTAAAACATTTGGGGAAAATTGAGCTGTTATAAATATTAGAATGGAAGAACAATAAGTGTGGTGGAAGTAATTGCCCTTCATTAGCCGTAAACGTCCCCCCGCTTCCACTCACACTGTGACTAGAACCTGGACCTCTGTCTCATAAACACACGCGACCGTCCTCCTAAAACTTTCAGTTGCATCACTGAAAAGCTAGCAATTCGGCGACATGAGTGGACACATTTAAGGCTGAGAAGTGAGGTTAAAAATCCTCATCTGTTAGGACACATAGAAACATGTTTTGTAACATTGTTTGGTCCTCATCATTGTCTCCAAAAATCAAAAGATGGCACTGACAGAGAGGGCTGCCTCGCTCCTAGTCTTTAGGAAACTTTGCAGTATTGAGTTTAAAAAAAAATCTTCAGTGTTATAACATTCAGCTGGGAAGAACTATTGGATATCAGAGCGACGTCAACTTACCAGCACTACAACCAGGAATATGACTTTTCCGAAGCGGATCATTTGTCCGAACCACCCAGGGCATTTGAACTGATTCCAGAGGCTGACCCAAAACAATGCCGCCAGAGAAGAGATAGACGGAGCGGTCTTCTAGTCAGACTTTGGAGGCACGCACATCACCCACCACTTCCGAGTATATTACTCGCTAATGTCCAGTCTCTACACAACAAGGTAGATTAAATTAGGGCAAGGGTTGCTTTCCATAGAGACACCAGGAATTGTAACATAAAAGGTTTCACAGAAACATGGCTCTCGATATGCTGTCGGAGTCGATACAGCCACCTTGATTCTTTGTGCGTCGCGCCGACAGGAATAAACATCTCTCTGGGAAGAAGACGGGCAGGGGTGTATGTTTCATGATTAACGACTCATGGTGTAATTGCAACAACATACAGGAACTCAAGTCCTTTTGTTCACCTGACCTATAATTCCTCACAATCAAATGCAGACGGTAGTATCTCCCAAGGGAATTCTCCTCGGTTATTGTCACAGCCGTGTATATCCCCCCTCAAGCCAAAACCACAACGGCACTCAAGGAACTTCACTGGAATTTATGCAAACTGAATTTTAATTTATGCAAACTGGATTTTAACAAAACAAATTTGAGAACATAAGCATATTGACTGTAGCATGTGCGCTGGAAAAACACTGGATCACTGGCCCTCCCCCTGCCCACCTTTCTGCAAATCTGACCACGACTCCATTTTGCTACTCCATTCCTATAGGCAGAAACTCAAACAGGATGTACCCGTGCTAAAGACTATTCAACGCTGGTCTTACCAATCGGAATCCACGCTTCAAGATTGTTTTACGGACTGGGAATGTTCTGGGTAGTACCACAGAGAATAATATCGACATATATGCTGATTCGGTGAGGGAGTTTATAAGGAAGTGTATAGGAGATGTTGCACCTACTGTGACTATTAAAACCTACCCTAACCAGAAACCATGGATAGATGCCGGCATTGTGCGAACCACCACATTTAACAATGGAAAGGCGACTGGGAATATGGCCGAATACAAACAGAGTAGTTATTCTCCCTGCAAGACAATCAAACAAGTGAAAAGCAAATATAGAGACAAAGTGGAATCGCAATTCAATGGCTCAGACACAAGACGTATGTGGCAGGGACTACAGACTCACGGATTACAAAAGGAAAACCAGCCACGTCAAGGACACCGACGTCTTGCTTCCAGAAAAACTAAACACCTTCTTTGCCCGCTTTGAGGACAATATAGTGGCACCGATGCGGCCCGCTACCAAGGACTTTGGGCTCTCCTCCGCCATGGCTGACGTGAGTAAGACATTTAAACGTGTTAACCCTCACAAGGCTGCCAGCCCAGACGGCATCCCTAGCCGCGTCCTCAGAGCATGAGCAGACCAGCTGGCTGATGTGTTTACAGATATATTCAATCTCTCCATATCCCAGTCTGCTGCCCCCACATGCTTCAAGATGGCCACCATTGTTCCTGTACCCAAGAAGGCAACGGTAACTGAACTAAATGACTATCACCCCGCAGCACTCACTTCTGTCATCATGAAGTGCTTTGAGAGACTAGTCAAGGATAATATCACCTCCACCTTACCTGTCACCCTAGACCCACTTCAATGTGCTTACCGCCCCATTTAAAAAAAATAAAAAATAATTTCACCTTTATTTAACCAGGTAGGCAAGTTGAGAACATGTTCTCATTTACAATTGCGACCTGGCCAAGATTAAGCAAAGCAGTTCGACACATACAACGATACAGAGTTACACATGGAGTAAAACAAACATACAGTCAATAATACAGTATAAACAAGTCTATATACGATGTGAGCAAATGAGGTGAGATAAGGGAGGTAAAGGCAAAAAAAGACCATGGTGGCAAAGTAAATACAATATAGCAAGTAAAACACTGGAATGGTAGATTTGCAGTGGAAGAATGTGCAAAGTAGAAATAAAAAGAAGGGTGTGCAAAGGAGCAAAATAAATAAATAAATATAATAAATACAGTATGGAAAGAGGTAGTTGTTTGGGCTAAATTACAGGTGGGCTATGTACAGGTGTGGTAATCTGTGAGCTGCTCTGCCAGTTGGTGCTTAAAGCTAGTGAGGGAGATAAGTGTTTCCAGTTTCAGAGATTTTTGTAGTTCGTTCCAGTCATTGGCAGCAGAGAACTGGAAGGAGAGGCGGCCAAAGAAATAATTGGTTTTGGGGGTGACCAGAGAGATATACCTGCTGGAGCGCGTGCTACAGGTGGGTGATGCTATGGTGACCAGCGAACTGAGATAAGGCGGGACTTTACCTAGCAGGGTCTTGTAGATGACATGGAGCCAGTGGGTTTGGCGACGAGTATGAAGCGAGGGCAAGCCAACGCGAGCGTACAGGTCACAATGGTGGGTAGTATATCCTGTTGATGCCAGGCAGATTTACGCCCCCTTTGGAGAAATTGGGTACCCCTAGTAAACTGAAAAAAAAAAATATTAAAAATTGCTAATATATGCATATAATAATTATTATTGGATAGAAAACACTCTAAAGCTTCTAAAACCGTTGGAATTATGTCTGTAAGTATAGCAGAACTCACAGGGCATGCATTCTTCCAAACTAGTTTTTGTGGCCATGAAAGTTGGAGCAACTTTGACGTCATGCCCCCACCCTTCCCGACCACTTATGGATCTGGGGACAATTTCCATCTCTTCCACTAGATGTCCTCTTTCTTTGGAGCGTTCAATCGTTCAAATCGCGCGAGAATTGGCCCTACAGGAGTGGTTGGAGTAAGTGTCGCGATAAAAAAACCTGTGCGTCAGGGCGCGAATTGGTCACAGCCATTCCTTTGTGCCAGCACTCCTGGGAAGAGCAAACGATGCCCGGTTGAATTGAAGTTTGTTTTGCACGTCTAAAACATCATAAAGCTTGCTTCTGCACTTAGTTTGACCTGTTTAGTCGACATATAATGTGTAATTTTGAAGTTTTGATGCGCAACTTATCCGGACCGGAGGACGTTTTGGGTGCATTTCAGCTGATGTTATTAGCAGTAGCTAATACAAAGACGCAAGACTTGAAACCAAACGATGTATTGGGTAAGTATGAACCCTTCCAGAACATTCTGAACGAAGACCATCGAAGGTAAGGGAATATTTATGCTTAAATCTGTGTTTCTGTTGACTCCAACATTACGTGGAAATGTAGCTTGGAACTGAGCGCTGCCTCAGCATATGAAATAGTGTGCGATTTCTGTAACGTTAAAAATAAATCTAACACAGCGGTTGCATAAAGAAGCAGTGTATCTTTCTAACTATATGTAGAACATGTATATTTAGCCAAAGTTTATGATGTCTATTTACGTTATCTTGCCGAGCTACCTAGGTTTCCTGCGGGCATTTTTGAGTAATTTCTGAACATGAGTACACTGTAAATGGACATTTATGGATATATATGGCATATTATTGAAAAAAAAAAAATGTCCTGTGTAACATGTCCTATCACTGTCATCTGATGAAGATTTTCAAAAGGTTAGTGAGCGATTTATTTTTTAATCCTGCTTTTATAATTTTATATTTTCTGGGACAAAATGGCTGCCGCTTGTCTTTGTTTCGGTGGTGGTCTAATATAAATGTGTGGTGTGTTTTCGCCGTAAAACATTTTAAAAATCTGACATGCTGGGTAGATGAACAAGGTGTTTATCTTTCATTTGAGCTATTGGACTTAATAATGTGTGGAGGTTAAATATTTTTAAGAATATTTTTGCGTTCCATGCGCCACCGTTTGAGCTGAACGGGGGGGAGGGTGTTCCTACAGAGGAACTCCTGGCACCAACAGGATATGGGGCTTTGGTGACAAAACGGATTGCACTGTGATAAACTGCATCCAATTTGTTGAGTAGGGTATTGGAGGCTATTTTGTAAATGACATCACCGAAGTCGAGGATTGGTAGGATGGTCAGTTTTACAAGGGTATGTTTGGCAGCATGAGTGAAGGATGCTTTGTTGCAAAATAGGAAGCCAATTCTAGATTTAACTTTGGATTGGAGATGTTTGATGTAGGTCTGGAAGGAGAGTTTACAGTCTAACCAGACACCTAGGTATTTGTAGTTGTCCACGTATTCTAAGTCAGAGCCGTCCAGAGTAGTGATGTTGGTCCACAGACAATGCAATTGCCATGGCACTGCACACTGCCCTATCCAATCTGGATTTGAGGAATACCTATGTAAGAATGCTGTTCATTGACCACAGCTCAGCATTCAACACCATAGTACCCTCCAAGCTCATCATTAAGCTTGAGGCCCTGTGCAATTGGGTCCTGGACTCCCCGACGGGCCGCCTCCAGGTGATGAAGGTAGGAAACAACATCTCCACTTCGCTGATCCTCAACACTGGGGCCCCACAAGGGTGCTTGCTCAGCCCCCTCCTGTACTCCCTGTTCACCCAAGACTGTGTGGTCATGCACGCCTCCAACTCAATCATCAAGTTTGCAGACGACACAACAGTAGTAAGCTTGATTACCAATAACAAAGAGCCTACAGGGAGGAGGTGAGGGCACTCGGAGTGTGGAATCAGGAAAACCACCACTCGCTCAACGTCCACAAAGGAGATGATTGTGGACTTCAGGAAACAGCAGAGGGAGCACCCCTCTATCCACATATATTACATTACCCATCTCATATGTATATACTGTATTTTATACCATCTATTGCATCTTGCCTATGCCGTTCTGTCATTGCTCATCCATATATTTATATGTATATATTATTTTTCCATTCCTTTACTTAGATGTGTGTGTATTAGGTAGTTGTTGTGGAATTGTTAGATAACATGTTAGATATTGCTCCACTGTCAGAACTAGAAGCACAAGGATTTAACAATAACATCTGCTAACCATGTGTATGTGAACAATACAATTGGATGTGATTTGATTTGTTTTGGTAATGCAAACATGTATCTTGTATTTAGTCATAAGTTCAGGAATGGCTGAAAAATTGTAACATTTACTTGGAGCTAACTCTGCAATAACACTAATGGGTGCTTTGAAAAGTCATAGTCAATCGATCAATAATATAATAATAATCTAGAATATAATAATCTGTAGAAACTGTGAAAATAGAAAGGTTCAGAACTTTTGAGAAAAATCACAGCACAGAAGAAAAATATATGGCAGCTAGAAATCAATATGGGATGTTCTTCAGAGATCCAGTAGATGGGAGGGGTTGAGGCTGCAACTAAAAACAAACAATGCATTACTCATGTAAAATATACTGTCCATGAAATGTACATAGTATGTACAGTTGAAGTCAGAAGTTTACATACACTTAGGTTGGAGTCATAAAAACTCATTTTTCAACCACTCCACAAATTTCTTGTTAACAAACTATAGTTTTGGCAAGTCGGTTAAAACATCTACTTTGTGCATGACACAAGTCATTTTTCCAACAATTGTTTACAGACAGATTATTTCACTTATAATTCACTGTATCACAATTCCAGTGGGTCAGAAGTTTACATACACTAAGTTGACTGTGCCTTTAAACAGCTTGTAAAATTCCAGAAGATGATGTCATGGCTTTAGAAGCATCTGATAGGCTAATTGACATCATTTGAGTTAATTGGAGGTGTACCCGTGGATGTATTTCACGGCCTACCTTCAAAGCAGTGCCTATTTGCTTGACATCATGGGAAAATCAAAAGAAATCAGCCAAGACCTCAGAAAAAAACATTGTCTGGTTCATCCTTGGGGGCAATTTCCAAATGCCTGAAGGTACCACGTTCATCTGTACGAACAATAGTACGCAAGTATAAACACCATGGGACATACAGCCGTCATACCGGTCAGGAAGGAGATGGGTTCTGTCTCCTAGAAATGTACTTTGGTGCGAAAAGTGCAAATCAATCCCAGAACAACAGCAAAGGACCTTGTGAAGATGCTGGAGGAAACCGGTACCAAAGTATCTATATCCACAATAAAAAATAGTCCTATATCGACAACCTGAAAGGCCACTCAGCAAGGAAGAAGCCACTGCTCCAAAACCACCATAAAAAAAGACAGACTACGGTTTGTACTTTTTGGAGAAATGTCCTCCTGTGGAACATTTGTGGGCAGAAATGAAAAGTGTGTGTGAGCAAGGAGGCCTATACACCTGACTCAATTACACCAGCTCTGTCAGGAGGAATGGGCCAAAATTCACCCAACTTATTGTGGGAAGCTTGTGGAAGGCTATCCGAAACGTGTGACCCAAGTTAAACATTTTAATGGCAATGCTACCACATACTAATTGAGTGTATGTAAACTTCTGACCCACTGGGAATATGATGAAAGACATAAAAGCTGAAATCATTCTCTCTACTATTATTCTGACATTTCACATTCTTAAAATAAAGTGGTGATCTTAACTGACCTAAAACAGGGACTCAGTTTTTCCCAATTCCTGACATTTAATCCTAGTGAAAACTAGGATTAAATGTCAGGAATTGGGAAAAACTGAGTTTAAAAAAAACTAAGGTGTATGTACAGTGCCTGGCGAAAGTATTCGGCCCCCTTGAACTTTGCGACCTTTTGCCACATTTCAGGCTTCAAACATAAAGATATAAAACTGTATTTTTTGTGAAGAATCAACAACAAGTGGGACACAATCATGAAGTGGAACGACATTTATTGGATATTTCAAACTTTTTTAACAAATCAAAAACTGAAAAATTGGGCGTGCAAAATTATTCAGCCCCCTTCAGTTAATACTTTGTAGCGCCACCTTTTGCTGCGATTACAGCTGTAAGTCGCTTGGGGTGTGTCGCTATCAGTTTTGCACATCGAGAGACTGAAATGTTTTCCCATTCCTCCTTGCAAAACAGCTCGAGCTCAGTGAGGTTGGATGGAGAGCATTTGTGAACAGCAGTTTTCAGTTCTTTCCACAGATTCTCGATTGGATTCAGGTCTGGACTTGGCTTTCTAACACCTGGATATGTTTATTTTTTAACCATTCCATTGTAGATTTTGCTTTATGTTTTGGAACATTGTCTTGTTGGAAGACAAATCTCCGTCCCAGTCTCAGGTCTTTTGCAGACTCCATCAGGTTTTCTTCCAGAATGGTCCTGTATTTGGCTCTATCCATCTTCCCATCAATTTTAACCATCTTCCCTGTCCCTGCTGAAGAAAAGCAGGCCCAAACCATGATGCTGCCACCACCATGTTTGACAGTGGGGATGGTGTGTTCAGCTGTGTTGCTTTTACGCCAAACATAACGTTTTGCATTGTTGCCAAAAAGTTCAATTTTGGTTTCATCTGACCAGAGCACCTTCTTCCACATGTTTGGTGTGTCTCCCAGGTGGCTTGTGGCAAACTTTAAACGACACTTTTTATGGATATCTTTAAGAAATGGCTTTCTTCTTGCCACTCTTCCATAAAGGCCAGATTTGTGCAATATACGACTGATTGTTGTCCTATGGACAGAGTCTCCCACCTCAGCTGTAGATCTCTGCAGTTCATCCAGAGTGATCATGGGCCTCTTGGCTGCATCTCTGATCAGTCTTCTCCTTGTATGAGCTGAAAGTTTAGAGGGACGGCCAGATCTTGGTAGATTTGCAGTGGTCTGATACTCCTTCCATTTCAATATTATCGCTTGCACAGTGCTCCTTGGGATGTTTAAAGGTTGGGAAATCTTTTTGTATCCAAATCCGGCTTTAAACTTCTTCACAACAGTATCTCAGACCTGCCTGGTGTGTTCCTTGTTCTTCATGATGCTCTCTGCGCTTTTAACGGACCTCTGAGACTATCACAGTGCAGGTGCATTTATACGGAGACTTGATTACACACAGGTGGATTGTATTTATCATCATTAGTAATTTAGGTCAACATTGGATCATTCAGAGATCCTCACTGAACTTCTGGAGAGAGTTTGCTGCACTGAAAGTAAAGGGGATGAATAATTTTGCACGCCCAATTTTTCAGTTTTTGATTTGTTAAAAAAGTTTGAAATATCCAATAAATGTCATTCCACTTCATGAGTGTCCCACTTGTTGATTCTTCACAAAAAAATACAGTTTTATATCTTTATGTTTGAAGCCTGAAATGTGGCAAAAGGTCGCAAAGTTCAAGGGGGCCGAATACTTTCGCAAGGCACTGTAAACTTCCGACTTCAACTGTATATGCTGGAAGTGGAAGTCTAAGTATTATTGTCGATTAGTTTATTCCAATTAGGAGAGGGTGGCAGGGTTAGGGTAAAATATATTGAATTAGTTTACTCCAATTATGGGAGTGATGTTAGGGGAAAATTATAAAAATATTTGAAATTATATATAATTACAGAAATATATGGGGGATTGGAATTGATGCAGACAATTACACTTATAGAAGCCACATGCTATCTGCAATATTAAAGCTGACGTACCCCCTCAAAATAACAATACATTTGGTAACAGAATTAAGGTAACATCTCCCTCAGCTTTATTATGTTACTAAACTTTGTATCTGCACTGTTCCTCCTGTAAATGTATTTTGTAAAATGTTGTGTGGAAATTGTTAAAAGCAGTCCTTGTGCATACATTTTTAAATCAATAGTGTTTGTCTGGTGTAGATGTTAAAGTGAAAAATATGAGTCTCAGTGTAATTCCGTTATCATGGAATTGCCCTTCACTACTTTTGACCGGAGCCATATGGGCCGGAACTATTTGGGACGCACTCATAGAGAGGAAGTTGGCTGTTTTACCATCTTCCACTCCCCTCATCTTGGCTGTCCTTAATTTAAACTTAATTGCTGCCTGGCACAGAGTGTGTTTGGGGATATTGGTTTTGTCTCTTTTCTCAATCTGTCTTCATTAGCTTTAATTACCAAACAGGAGATTCAATTTAAACTCAGATGGAGAGATGAGAAAGTTTGGACAGAGAGAAAGATAAACAGAGAGAAACAGTGTGGGGAAAGGGGTGAGAGAGCAAGAAAAAGAGCTGCTCCCAATGACTTTTTTCTATCTGAGACATGATTAAAGACAAGCTGAGACACATCTGAGAGAGAACACACACACACAAACACACAACTGAGTGAGCACACGCACACACAGGGTTCGGTAGGTTACCTTCAAAATGTAATCATTTACAGTTACTAGTTACCTGTCCACAATTGTAATGAGTAACATAACTTTGGATTACCCAAACTCAGTAATGTAATATCATTACATTAAATAATCTACACCAGGTGGTGAGGGTAGGCAACAACATCTCCTCCCCGCTGATCCTCAACACTGGGGCCCCACAAGGGTGCGTTCTGAGCCCTCTCCTGTACTCCCTGTTCACCCACGACTGCGTGGCCACGCACGCCTCCAACTCAATCATCAAGTTTGCGGACGACACAACAGTGGTAGGCTTGATTACCAACAACGACGAGACGGCCTACAGGGAGGAGGTAAGGGCCCTCGGAGTGTGGTGTCAGGAAAATAACCTCACATTCAACGTCAACAAAACTAAGGAGATGATTGTGGACTTCAGGAAACAGCAGAGGGAACACCCCCCTATCCACATCGATGGAACAGTAGTGGAGAGGGTAGCAAGTTTTAAGTTCCTCGGCATACACATCACAGACAAACTGAATTGGTTCACTCACACAGACAGCATCGTGAAGAAGGCGCAGCAGCGCCTCTTCAACCTCAGGAGGCTGAAGAAATTTGGCTTGTCACCAAAAGCACTCACAAACTTCTACAGATGCACAATCGAGAGCATCCTGTCGGGCTGTATCACCGCCTGGTATGGCAACTGCACCGCCCTCAACCGTAAGGCTCTCCAGAGGGTAGTGAGGTCTGCACAACGCATCACCGGGGGCAAACTACCTGCCCTCCAGGACACCTACACCACCCGATGTCACAGGAAGGCCATAAAGATCATCAAGGACATCAACCACCCGAGCCACTGCCTGTTCACCCCGCTATCATCCAGAAGGCGAGGTCAGTACAGGTGCATCAAAGCTGGGACCGAGAGACTGAAAAACAGCTTCTATCTCATGGCCATCAGACTGTTAAACAGCCACCACTAACACTGATTGGCTGCTGCCAACACACTGACACTGACTCAACTCTAGCCACTTTAATAATGGGAATTGATGGGAAATGTAAATATATCACTAGCCACTTTAAACAATGCTACCTTATATAATGTTACTTAGCCTACATTATTCATCTCATATGCATACGTGTATATACTGTACTCTATATCATCGACTGTATCCTTATGTAATACATGTATCACTAGCCACTTTAAACTATGCCACTTTGTTTACATACTCATCTCATTTGTACATACTGTACTCGATACCATCTACTGTATCTTGCCTATGCTGCTCTGTACCATCACTCATTCATATATCTTTAGGTACATATTCTTTATCCCCTTACACTTGTGTCTATAAGGTAGTAGTTTTGGAATTGTTAGCTAGATTACTTGTTGGTTATTACTGCATTGTCGGAACTAGAAGCACAAGCATTTCGCTACACTCGCATTAACATCTGCTAACCATGTGTATGTGACAAATAAAAAATGTGATTTGATTTGATTTGAAGATTAGAGAATTGTATTATCTACCAGTTGGTGCTGTAACACATAGATTTCTTTCTTTAATTGATCCCTATATTCTGACCCCGGTTTCTCTATGTATTCTATTGAGTCTGTCAAGAAATTATATCTGAAAGGTACACCTTATTTAAAGGGGTGGTTTAAGATGAATGTACAGAATTGAATAAACCCCTTTGAATAAAAACTCCACGAGGAAAAATGGTTGGCCAGCAAATGGGAGGGTTTTCAGCGGTTTAATGAAATGTATTCAGAGCACACAAGGTAGCCACACCTGCAGAGTGCATTACACAACTGAATAAGTTAAGTCTGAATACCAAATATTGAGAAGTGTGTAGGAAAGACATGCGAAGGAAAGGCATAAATTCCTAAATCGCGATTGGGCTCTAATTGTGTATGTTGTTAGTATGTGCTGCATGTGAGCCTGGGACCCAGACCAGAGTGAGAATTACGGGGGCCCAGGAGGGTCACAGAGTCCCTGAATGAGACTTGAGTACCCCTAAATGCAACAAAGTACAACTATTGGGGAGTCTCTAAATAATGCATATCTCACCATTCTCCTATCTGTTTCACATTTTATTTTTACTACTACAGTGGTAAATATTAAAATAAACTAACACCCCCACCTCTGTCTTTTGGTTTAAAAACAAAGAAATCCATGTGGCTGCACTTCTTAGCCTAGGGCCGTCCAGTATCTCAGCCCCTTTTCTGGTTTTCCAACTTTCTACAAAAAATGTCCTTTTGTTAGCAAGACAAATCAATTAATTCAGGTTGAAGAGAGAGTGAAGAGTAGTGGTTTGCGCTGCGCTCCCACCTGCACTTGCAGCTTTTCATACTGCAACTGCCCGGACCAGCTGGGTTTCTGTTTGACTTCCACCCACTACCGCAAGAACTGGTCTTGAACCCAACAGCAATCTCTAAATGTTATTTTAGGCGTATGTGACGCAGCTCACTTGCCAGCCATGGTCGAATAAATGTTGTGTCCTACAGGCAATATCAAAATGCACAAATAATACATTTTTTACACTTAAGTAATTTAGCAGAGCAACTTAAAGTATGTAGTGAGTGCATACATTTGCATTCTTACTGGTTCCAGTGAGAATCGAGCCCACAATCCTGGTGTTGCAAGTGGCATGCTCTACAAACTGAACCATATAAAACATTGGTTAGATTACCAGAGATTCTCATGTAGTCCACTGTGTTAGTTTATTGGTATTACTGGGCTATTTCAGCTAATAGGCTAGACATAGTTTGCAGAGAGCAGAGTTGGAGAGAGTTCGCAATTGTACTTTCTCTTGAGCTATGTTTTGCATATTATCTTATAAGAGCAGGACTTTTTTTGAGTCAAATATGAGTGATCAATACTTATTTCTAGGAAATGTAGTAAACTATAGCCTAATCATATTTAGGAAGTCAATTTCCTTGGAACGATAACTGACACGTGCTTCTCCGCCTATGCATGTGGCTATAGCCTGAGCCGACTCTACAGTGCCTTGTGAAAGTATTCGGCCCCCTTGAACTTTGCGACCTTTTGCCACATTTCAGGCTTCAAACATAAAGATATAAAACTGTATTTTTTTGTGAAGAATCAACAACAAGTGGGACACAATCATGAAGTGGAACGACATTTATTGGATATTTCAAACTTTTTTAACAAATCAAAAACTGAAAAATTGGGCGTGCAAAATTATTCAGCCCCTTTACTTTCAGTGCAGCAAACTCTCTCCAGATGTTCAGTGAGGATCTCTGAATGATCCAATGTTGACCTAAATGACTAATGATGATAAATACAATCCACCTGTGTGTAATCAAGTCTCCGTATAAATGCACCTGCACTGTGATAGTCTCAGAGGTCCGTTAAAAGCGCAGAGAGCATCATGAAGAACAAGGAACACACCAGGCAGGTCCGAGATACTGTTGTGAAGAAGTTTAAAACCGGATTTGGATACAAAAAGATTTCCCAAGCTTTAAACATCCCAAGAAGCACTGTGCAAGCGATAATATTGAAATGGAAGGAGTATCTGACCACTGCAAATCTACCAAGACCTGGCCGTCCCTCTAAACTTTCAGCTCATACAAGGAGAAGACTGATCAGAGATGCAGCCAAGAGGCCCATGATCACTCTGGATGAACTGCAGAGATCTACAGCTGAGGTGGGAGACTCTGTCCATAGGACAACAATCAGTCGTATATTGCACAAATCTGGCCTTTATGGAAGAGTGGCAAGAAGAAAGCCATTTCTTAAAGATATCCATAAAAAGTGTTGTTTAAAGTTTGCCACAAGCTACCTGGGAGACACACCAAACATGTGGAAGAAGGTGCTCTGGTCAGATGAAACCAAAATTGAACTTTTTGGCAACAATGCAAAACGTTATGTTTGGCGTAAAAGCAACACAGCTCATCACCCTGAACACACCATACCCACTGTCAAACATGGTGGTGGCAGCATCATGGTTTGGGCCTGCTTTTCTTCAGCAGGGACAGGGAAGATGGTTAAAATTGATGGGAAGATGGATGGAGCCAAATACAGGACCATTCTGGAAGAAAACCTGATGGAGTCTGCAAAAGACCTGAGACTGGGACGGAGATTTGTCTTCCAACAAGACAATGATCCAAAACATAAAGCAAAATCAACAATGGAATGGTTCAAAAATAAACATATCCAGGTGTTAGAATGGCCAAGTCAAAGTCCAGACCTGAATCCAATCGAGAATCTGTGGAAAGAACTGAAAACTGCTGTTCACAAATGCTCTCCATCCAACCTCACTGAGCTCGAGCTGTTTTGCAAGGAGGAATGGGAAAAAAATTCAGTCTCTCGATGTGCAAAACTGATAGAGACATACCCCAAGCGACTTACAGCTGTAATCGCAGCAAAAGGTGGCGCTACAAAGTATTAACTTAAGGGGGCTGAATAATTTTGCACGCCCAATTTTTCAGTTTTTGATTTGTTAAAAAAGTTTGAAATATCCAATAAATAACGTTCCACTTCATGATTGTGTCCCACTTGTTGTTGATTCTTCACAAAAAAATACAGTTTTATATCTTTATGTTTGAAGCCTGAAATGTGGCAAAAGGTCGCAAAGTTCAAGGGGGCCGAATACTTTCGCAGGGCACTGTATATTGTGTTCTATTCTACTGTATTTAGTCAATGCCACTCCGATATTACTCATCCTAATATTTATATATAGTTATTTTACTTCTAGATTTGTGTATTGTTGTTTCTGACCAATAAAAATGTATATAATTTGCAATTTGAGTTGTCTGTAGTCTACGGCTTCATGATGTTTTGGCCACACTTCTGGTTTTGTAGCGTGTGGTGGATGGACATTGACGATCAGCCATTTTGAAAATAGTATATTTGCACTGTATCAAAACCTTGTTTTTTTTCTCACCCTCTTTCTCTCTTCTCTCCTCTGCCTCTTTATCTGGATGGGATCCTTCACCTGCCTGTTCTCCTCTCTCTCTACCTCAGGTAAAACACACCCTCTTAAATTATAAATCCACAGAAGGTATAATCATTGACCAGCAAATCAAATCAAATGTTATTGGCCACACACATATTTAGCAGATGTTATTGCGGGTGTAGCAAAATACTTGTGTTCTTAGCTCCAACGGTAAAGTAATATCTAACAATTCACAACATTACACACAAGAATAATTTTTTTAATATTATATATATATTAGGACGAGCAATGTCTCTTTTTTATTTGTGGGAAGACTTGATGAAAATATTTCCTAAATTAAATTTAGCTCAGTTCCTGGTGATTTTTGTATTTTTATTTGATTTACCAAAAACAAAACAAAATCATAGACATATAGGGTTTGCATCAGTGTATGTAAGATTGTGTGTATAATTTCTTGTGTGTGTTCTCGGACTCTCTGAAGAGGTGCTGCTTTCTTTCTCTCTCCCGCTCTCTCTCCCTCTCAACCCTCCCATCTATCTATCTCCCTCTCTCTCTCCCTCCCCTGTCTCTCTTTTTCTCTCTCTCTTTCGTTCCACTTCAGCAGCATCAAAGCACTGGGATTGCAGTGGATGTAGTAAAAGAGAGCGAGAGGGGGGAATGAAAAGAGAGAGTTGGAGAGAGAAGAGGTAGTAGGGGGGGAGGGGGGGGGGGTGATGCGGGAAGCCAAGTGTTGGTGGGAGAGGTACTTAGGGACAAACAGAGAGTGGGATTAGTGAAAGGTGCATGTTAGGTTGAGCCCCCTTCTGGATAGAGCTGGCAGCTGGTAACTCTCTCTTTCTCGCTCTCCCTACCCATCTCTCTCTCTCTTTCCATATTTTCCCCTTGCTTGCTCTGTCCTTGTCTGTGTGTGTGTGTATTCATAGGGCAGATGACACAGTGTTGTGCACAGTCACAGATGATATTCCCATGCATTTTATGGTTAGGCTTCCTAATCGGAATCTGCTCAACTGAGGGAAAGTGTGTGTGTGTGTGTGTGTGTGTGTGTGTATTTATTGCAACTGCTGTATTCTCTTATATTCTGCTATCATACCAGCTCTCCCTCATCTCTCTCTCTTTCTATATGTTGCGGTGCTGCTTTGTGCTCAGGCGTATAAGGCTGTGAATCATAAACTCTAACACACACACACACACACGCCAACCTACTCAGGGGAAAGCAAACTGTCCCACAGGGATTAATACACCGGAGATTTCACAGCAGATCAAGCATGATATTGACACTGTGTTTGTGTGTACATGCGTGTGAGTGTGCTTTCCTGCGTGCGTGCAAGAGCGTGTTCAGTATGAACTAAGCAGCTGTCTTTCTGTGCCCACCTTAGTTTGGCTTTGTTTTCTGTAAAAACGTGTTTATTTGTTGAGTAATTCATGTGTAGGAATGTGTTTGGATTTGAAGCGATAGTGATATAATGGCAACTCGAACAGAGAAAAGAGGAGAAGGATCAGAAAAGGTACATCATCAAAGGCAGTTAGGCCAGGGTCCTGTGTGAGAGAACGTAGTACCTGGGCAGGGTTACAAGGCTGTTTGTCGGAGAAAGTAGTGTCCACATCCATTCTGTGGTCCACCTTCCAGCATCCATCAACAAATCACCTCACCCACTGCTCTGTCTCCATGGCAACCACTTGACAACCACTTGACAACCCCCATAGCAACCCCAATGCTGACCCAGCCAGCCGCTGAAGAGGCCCTTGACATGAACCTGGCCCGCCCCCCTGAACCCCTCCATCTGTCATCTGTCATCTGTCATCATCTGTCATCAATCACTCTGACACTTTCATTGGCAGCCGCTGCTTACTCATGCACTCCTAAGGCCTCCAGATCTGAAATAGGACAGAGTGTGGGCAGGGGATGTTATTCTGAAGATATCGTAGAGGATATTTAGTATGTGAACATGTGCATGCTTATGTTTAAACAGTTAGATCCGCTTTCTTGACTCCGATTCAACCAATTCCTGGGGTGTATTCATTAGTGCATACCATAGCAAAATGCTTTGCAATGGAAATTGTTACGCAATGAAAACGAACTTTCCTTATTGGACAAGTTCAGGTTAGTCCGTCCTCATTTCGGCCAGTTGCTTCTGTTTTGTTCCTAGCGAATACACCCATGGACTTAAAAGCCCTCATTGGAGATTTCCCATTGAGCCCTTTTTTGTTCAGAAATAGGTTTAAACCAGTATAGTGCCAACATAGTGCCACACTTTACTTATATAGGTAATTTACACTTGAGCCGACATCCACCACAGCATTTAAAAAAATATATATATATATTTATTTTTTAACCTTTACTTAACTAGGCAAGTCAGTTAAGAACAAATTCTTATTTACAGTGATGGCCTAGGAACAGTGGGTTAACTGCCTTGTTCAGGGGCAGAACGACAGATATTTACCTTGTCAGCTCGGGATGTGAATGTTTTTCCGTGAATGTGATCTCCGCAAACGGCCGGGAAATTGCCTTTAAAGGTCAAGTGCACTTTTCTAGCCCTGGACTAAAAAGTATTGTCATTGGAAATTTTCCACCCTACCATACAGTTTAATTCCAAGGATAGGCTTATGGGTCCAAGAAACCCATAGCCTTAGTTCTGTGAATGTGTGCCTGGATTTATTTTCCGTGAACATTTGTGCTGCATCTCAGAGAAGTTCAACGATGTGTACCAGTGATGGATCCATAAATATATATTGATGCTCAAAGGAATTGCTTGAACACTGTGTGTGTCACGCTGGTATGAAGGATCGGGAGACGTGCGCAGGAATGCGTAATAGTTTTTAAAATTTCTTTACCCAAATTACAGCGTGTCGTGTAAAGGAACGGGGACGAAGACCAAACAAACACATATACAAAACGCAAGGCAAAAAAAGAGCGAGGAGTACCTTGAATAAATAACACAAGCGCCCAATGATTATCATACGGGACGAGACCCGTAATCATCTGCACAATATACGTGGCACGAAAGCCAAAACAGCATAGCACAGGTTCTCACACGACCAACGGACATTGGAATAATAATCGTTCAATGGTGAACAAAGGGCACACTTATACCATTATTAATCTAATGGGAATAGGGACCAGGTGTGTATAATGACAGTTCCGGAGGGATCCGTGATAGTGTGTATAACACAAATGCTTGTTTTAGACTGTATCTGGTATCTGCAGCAATGTTTAAATGTCAACAGATGCTCCCTTTATAATGCACTCATATATACATTTTCTTATTAGCTCTTGGAACCACCCATCCCGGATCCGGGATAATTGTCATCAACTACGCTAAATAGCATAGCAATGGTCAAATAATCTTACTAGAAAATATTAATATTCATGAAATCACAAGTGAAATATAGCGAAACAGAGCCTTTTGTTAATCACCCTGTCGTCTCAGATTTTGAAATTATGCTTTATAGTGAAAACAATACAAGCGTTTGTGTAAGTTTATCGATAGCATAACAAAACATTATGTACACCTAGCGGCAGGTAACTTGGTCACGAAAATCAGAAAAGCAATCAAATTAATTGTTTACCTTTGATGAGCTTCGTATGCTTTCACTCACGAGACTCCCAGTTAGACAGCAAATGTTCCCTTTGTTCCATAAAGGTATGTTTTATATCCAAATACCTCTGTTAGTTTGATGCGTTATGCCTAGGAATCCACCGGAAATAGCGGTCACGACAACGCAGACAAAAATTCAAAATTATATCCATAATATCGACAGAAACATGGCAAACATTTTTTATTATCAATCCTCAAGGTGTTTTTCAAATATCTATTCGATAATATATCATCCGGGACAGTTGGCTTTTCACTAGGACCGGGAGGAAAAATGGCTACCTCTCTGTTTTGCGCAAAAATCACACTGAGAGCCAGCAAGAGACCACTTACGCAATGTGGACGCTTACGCTCATTCTTCAAAATAAAGGCCTGAAACTATGTCTAAAGGTTGTAGACACCTTAGGGAAGCCACAGAAAAAGGAATATGGTTGATATCCCTTTCAATGGGCAATAGGGATGCATAGAAAGACAGGGGTTTCAAAATAAGAGTCCTTCCTGATTGGATTTTTCTCAGGATTTCGCCTGCAATATCAGTTCTGTTATACTCACAGACAATATTTTTACAGTTTTTGAAACATTAGAGTGTTTTCTATCCTAAACTGTCAATTATATGCATATTCTAGCATCTGGTCCTGAGAAATAGGAAATATATTCTGGGTGTATTTGTAGACATTAATGCATTTATATAAAGAGGGGGTTGGGGACCGGGTTGCAACCACCAAAAACTTCCTCTGTCTATGGCTATCTCTAATCATGATCTGCACTCATCTGCACTGTCTTGTCTGCCTCATTTATTATTACTGTTGTTATGTTCTCTTGCATAATTCAGCAAGCATGTCAAAAGAAGTTTACCCAGCGATTTAAAATCAGAACGCTTGCCTCTAGATCACACCTATCTATACATACTTTACATTGTTTGCGAGATCAGAGATTATCACTGTAATCCGAGTGTTGCATGGATGCTCATCTAAATTGTAAACATTTGAACTGTATTAAATCATAACTTTTTTTCATTTGCAAAAATACCCAACAGCCACCTAAATAAAGTTATCTGTCTTTTCCATCTTGTGATATAAGTGTCGAGACAGTGCATTAAATCCCCGACCAAGAATTGACGTTATTATAGATGCAACGAAAAACATTGTTTTCAATTGAGACCATTTCAGCCATTACCGGAGTATCTTTGACAGGTCATTACAAACGTTTCCACAGTCGCAACGTTAACGGCAATGTTAACAAGCAAGAGTGGGAAAGTGTCACCAGAGTAAAATGAAAGCAATCAATCCAGCAAGATTTAAGTGACAACTGGATTCTACACCCTTCAAACACAGGAAATAGATGGCTGAAAAGGAGACCCAGCATACCAGGAACATTCCCAGAACATTAGCTAAGATTCCCAATAAGTTCTAGTTAGGGTTTTATCTAACATCGGGATGATAACATCCAAACTAAATATATACATTTTTTTATGTTTTAAGTGAAATATCTTTGGAATGTTCTCCTAACATTCACGAAAATGTAACAACCACAACGGACCATTCCCCAAAATATGCAAATAAATAAATAAATAAATAAATTACACACCACATACTTTTACAGGTTACACACTTGTTCATGTGTGAAGCAGGACAAATATAAGCAGCCTTATTTGACCTTTGAACTGTCTGATGAGAACACTGTGGTGACATCATGAAATATATATTCTATTCAAATGTCTTATGAATTAAATAATGTGCAGATTGTCAACATATGAAGTGTAAAACATATGGTTGTGTTTGCATGATTAAATGCTGTCCTATGAATGAAATTAGAATGCCATGTGTCTCTATAGTCCTCAAATGTGAGTTGCCATTAATTAAATCTGGAGAGAAACATAACAGGGATGTATTTCAATCTTAAGGAGCTAAAAATGTGTGCTGAGAATGTTGTGGTAATATTAGGGAAAACTTAAATATAACATTTTCTAAATTTTCTTAATGTTCTGAGGACCTCCAAGACCAGGTAAAATATTGCTTGATCATCAATGGAATATAATCTTAAACCTAAAACACATATGCTATGAATATCATAAAAACTTACTTATTTGTAAATTATAATGTAATGACTACATGTTCTGGGAACATTTCAAGAATTTAGAAAGGCTGTTCTGTCAACATTCTTGCAACATCAAAGGAATGTTTGGTGCACCCTGATATAAACATAATCTAAATATCAGCACAACTGAATAGTTTGTGTTTTGGGAACCTATCTCTTGTCATATCCCCACAATGTTCCCACACCACATCCTAATGAAACATTCTGGGAACCTTTTAAAGAACAGTCAAAATGTGTTCTGGGAACATTCTTATTGTATTAGGTTGTCACACAGCTAGGAGTGGTGGGTGCGGAGTCAGGCTCAGAGAGCAGAGGATTCATAGAAAACCGACTTTATTTTGGAAAATGAGTAAGTGGTCAACGCAAACACAACAGGCGAACAAATATATGACCGACCCAAAACGGGATACTAAAAGAACATACTACACGCTACCATCCACAGACAAACAGAAAACAAGCCCGCACAAAAACAGGCGGGCCAAACCGGCTTAAATAGCCCAAAAACGAGACAAAACAAATGGAAAGTGAAAAATGATTCAGCGATGGCTAGAAGACAGGTGACGTCGACCGCCGAACACCACCCGAACAAGGAGAGGCATTGAGATCGGTAGAAGTCATGACAGTACCCCCCCCCCCCCCCCCCCCCTTGACACTGGCCTCTGGGACGACCCGACTCGCAACATTGAAGGATCCAACACGTCCTCCACCAGTACCCAGCATCTCTCCTCCAGCCCATACCCCTCCCAGTCCACGAGGTACTGAAGGCCCCTCGCCCGACGTCTCGTATCCAGTATGAACGAGGCACCCTCGATGTCCAGAGGGGGCTGAGGAACCTCCCGTACCTCAGACTCCTGGAGCAGGCCAGCCACCACCGGCCTGAGGAGAGACACATGGAACGAGGGGTTAATGCGGTAATCGGGGGGAAGCTGTAACCTGTAACAAACCTCGATCACTCTCCTCAGGACTTTAAATGGCCCCACAAACCGCGGACCCAGCTTCCTACAGGGCAGGCGGAGGGGCAGGTTTCGGGTCGAGAGCCAGATCCGGTCCCCAGGTGTTCGCACTACAGGTGCGCTGAAGGTGAACATGGGTGGCGTCCCATGTTTCCTCCACACGCCGGAACCAGTCATCCACCACAGGAGCCTCGGTCTGACTCTGATGACAATGCCAAGGAGCCAGAACCGGCTGACACCCCAATACACACTGGAAGGGGGAGAGGTTAGTGGCGGAGTGGCTGAGCAAGTTCTGGGCCATCTCTACCCAGGGCACTGGCAATAGGACCTCAGAAACCTACCCACATCCTGGTTAACTCTCTCCACCTGCCCGTTACTCTCGGGGTGAAAACCTGAGGTAAGGCTGAACGAGATCCCCAGACGTTCCATGAATGCCCTCCAGACCCTCGAAGTGAACTGGGGACCCCGATCAGACACTATATCCTCAGGCACCCCGTAGTGCCGGAAGACTGTGTAAAGAAGGCCTCCACAGTCTGTAGGGCCGTAGGGCCGTAGGGAGACCGGGCAGAGGAAGGAGATGGCAGGACTTAGAGAAACGATCCACAACAATCAGGATCGTAGTGTTTCCCTGTGATGGGGGAAGATCAGTCAGGAAATCAATCGACAGGTGTGACCATGCCGTTGGGGAATGGGTAAGGGGTGTAGCTTACCTCTGGGCAGGTGCCTAGGAGCCTTACACTGGGCGCACACCGAGCAGGAGGAAACATAAACCCTCATGTCCTTAGCCAAAGTGGGCCACCAGTACTTCCCAGTCAGACAGGGCACCGTCCAACTAATGCCTGGATGACCAGAGGAGGGTGACGTGTGAGCCCAATAGATCAACCGGTCACGGACAGCAGACGGAACATACAGATGCCCAGTGCGACACTGGAGTGGAGCAGGCTCTGTACGCAACTCCTGCTCAATGTCCACTTCCAGCTCCCACACTACCAGCACCACCAGGCAGGAGGCCAGGAGAATGGGGGTGTAATCCATGGGCCACTCCTCTGTGTCATACAGCCGGGACAGTGCGACTGCCTTCACGTTCTGGGAGCCTGGTCTGTAAGAAAGTGTGAACACAAAACGGGTGAAAAACATGGCCCACCTTGCCTGGCATCCGAACACCGCCCGAACAAGGAGAGGCATCGACTTCGGCAGAAGTCGTGACAGGTTAATGTTTTTTGCACCCTAAAAGAAACATTGTAGAATCATCCGCACAACTGGACAGTTTTTGTGTTTTGGGAACATATATTTTGTAATGTCCCAACAATGTTCCCACCAGACTGTTCCCACAACCTAATGAAACATTCTGGGAAACTTTAAAGTACAGAGGAAATGTGTTCTGGGAAAATTCTTCTAGCATTAGGTGAATATTTTTTGCACCCTAAAAGAAACATTGTAGAATCATCCACACAACTGGACAGTTTTTGTGTTTTGGGCACATATATTTTAAAATGTTCCCACAATGTTCCCACCAGACTGTTCGCAAAACTTAATGAAATATTATGGGAATCTTTAAAGAACAAGTTAATAAATGTGTTCTAGGAACTTGCGACATCAGGCAAATGTTTTATTCAAATATTCTATAATCATCAGCACGACAATTGTTGTGTTATGAGAACATGTGCCGCAACCTAACAAATGTTCTGGGAACATTCGCAGAACCAGTTTTGATTTGCTGGGGAGATACTCAGGTGGGCGGGGCATGTGTGTTGCTACAAACGTGCACACACACACACACACACAAACACACGTATGATTTACAGCACACTACTGTATAAGCATGTCAAGAATCCATCTCTGCTCTGCTCATATGACACGTGAATAGATATTAGTATGATCTATTAAAACCCATGATCACAATCATCATATTGATTTATACTCCTCCAATGTTTGCTCTGAGCAGTCGTGTGTGTGTAGGTGTGCATGTGTGAGTGTGTGTGTGTGTGTGTGTGTGTGTGTGTATGTATGTCTATGTGTGTAGCGTGCAGCGTGCGTGTGTATGATCTTACCCATATAAAACACTGAACAAAAGTAGTGAAACACATACACACACACCCTCTCTTTCTTTAACGACTGCTCATAAAACGGCGGGGTGACACATATGGTACTACACTGTAGGGCCATAGATGAGGGAAGATGTGTTGTGAGTGATCAATACGGCGTCAGGAGCTGTTATCAAAGTAGTGACTGCAGTATTTTCTCTGTTGATGTGCTCTGAAAGAGAGTGGAGAGAGGAGTAGGACAATATACAATATATATACAAAAGTATGTGGACACCCCTTCAAATTAGTGGATTCGGCTATTTCAGCCAGACATCTGGAAGTCTAACGGACAGATCTGGGTTTGACGGATGCCATGGGGAACACTACCTGCAAGCCTATCGAACACCTTTAGGATAAATTGGAACACAGACTGGGAGACAGGCCTAATCGCCCAACATTAGTGCCCGACCTCACTAATGCTCTTGTGGCTGAATGGAGGCAAGTCCCCGCAGCAATGTTCCAACATCTAGTGGAAAGCCTTCCCAGAAGAGTGGAGACTGTTATAGCAGCAAAGGGGGGTACCAACTCCATATTAATGCCCATGATTTTGGAATGAGATTATCAACGAGCAGGTGTCCACATACTTTTGGTCATGTGGTGTACCATATTGAATGGTGTAGCGACCTTAATACAGTGGGGCAAAAAAGTATTTAGTCAGTCACCAATTGTGCAAGTTCTCCCACTTAAAAAGATGAGAGAGGCGTGTAATTTTCATCATAGGTACACTTCAACTATGACAGACAAAATGAGAAAAAAAACATCCAGAAAATCACATTGTAGGATTTTTTATGAATTTATTTGGAAATTATGGTGGAAAATAAGTATTTGGTCAATAACAAAAGTGCTTCTGTTCGATTTCCATTCTTAAATTTCCTCTTCAGTCTTTGAATGATTACGAGCTTGTGGCAATAGCTCTAATCATGGATGAAAGTTTATGTAATCTGGACATTTATGTAACACCAGATGTATGGTGTTTGTTTCCTTAATGCTTTCAATGCTTTCATTGCAATCCACTGAGTACTTTTCTCAGCCTAGCAGACTGTACTGTATTCTGTCTGCGTCCCAAATGCACCCTGCTCCCTATGGGCCCGGTTCCGACCAGAGTTAAGCGCGGGTAAGTGGAACGTAATTCACTTTTCATGCACTTTTCTCTCTTCCGAGATAGCACGATTCCGGCTGAGAGAGTCGGGGGACTCGGCTGACGTCATGTGGCCCAAGTCTGGGCAGACTTCGGCAGTATTACTTATGGCTAGGATGCGGGGATTGAGCTCGGCCCAATTCCGGTGTGAGTTATCTGGCCCAAATGTATTACTTGGGGTTCGTGCCGATTGGGGCTACTCTCTGGCAGATGATTACACCGGCTGCTTTATATAATTTCATTATTTTCTTATATAACATTTCATTATTTATTTTTCAATATTTATCATCATTATTTCTGTGATCAAAATATACAATTAACATTTAAATGAAATCCTTTAAGAGTCATGTGTGGTATTTTTGTATTTAGATACTTTGTGCAAGACAGTTGATCAGCATTAAAAACTTTGGATGGAACCTCCTGAGTGGCACAGCGGTCTAAAACTGAGTTGCTACAGATGCTGGTTCGAGACCTGTGCCGGCCGTGACCGGGAGGCCCATGAGGCGACGCACAATTGGCCTAGTGTCGTCAGAGTTAGGGGAGGGTTTGGCCGGCATGTCCTTGCCCCATCGCGCTGTAGCGACTACTGTGGCGGGGCAGGCACATGCAGTCACCAGGTGTATGGTGTTTCCTCCAATAATGTTATTTAAAGATAAATTCGCAATGCAGAGGATGAGAGGACTAAAAACTAGAGTACGAATGGTCAATAAGGAATTGTGAATAGGAGTTGGGTTTCAGTTCAACATCTGTTGGTATCTGTGGAATGTCACCCAGAGCGACGTGTGTTACGTTCTATACATTGAGTCTGGGGCAGGATACTTGTTATGTGGCCATTGGCCAATTGTACTGCAATGACTTCTGATTGGTCAACCCCAGGCTAGGGTGGGGGGGGTTATCAATGGCATCCTGTTCCTCTTTTCAGTGCAGAAAAACTGAGGACAGGGAAGACTGAACGTATACTTTTCAGAATAACATCTTGACTTCTCCTTCTTAAAAATAAACCTATTTTTCTCTCCCTGATTTGCTTTGGAGTTTGTATTATTGAAGAATAACATCAATTGCTAACAGATGAGTATCATTTCTACGTATAAAATGTATAATATTTATTTAACGTTTATTTAACAACACAAGTCAGCTAGAACAAATACTTATTTACAATGATGGCCTACAATAGTAATATTTAAAATGATTAAATTGGGTAATTGTGTATTCTGGTAGACAGAAACAACCCGATATACTTTCACTACCTTTACGCGCAAGGAAACCATAAATAAGGTCTAGCTAACCTGCCAGTTCCAAGTGGAAAAATATAAACTTTATTATTTCCTATAGAAATAACACCATTCTCTGTGTGCTGTAATTTACAACTTGATAAGAGCTATTGATAAGAGCTTGGTAATCCATTTGTTTTAGAACTATTTACCTTACAATTGCTGGAAACAAAAGGGAAACCAGTCCATATGGCAGCAAACTGAAGCATATCAACCTATCATCTTTCCCACAGTAAAGTTTATGAAATGCTGTTCCATTATGCAGAATTGTAATTGATCAGCCTTTTGGCTTACAGGGATGGACACTATCGAATATCTTAGAAAAAGTTGGGTAGCCTATAATTGTCTCCTATTTCTCCTATTTCTAGCATGTTAAATATTATAAATGTTGACTGTCAGTAGGCCTAATAACCACACATATTCAACAGCCAATTTATTGTTAGTTCCCTTCAGTTGGTATAGCCTACATTGTCATTAAATTTAATTACGCAGTTCTGTTTACTTGCATTTTCTCCTCTGTAAATGCCATCACAGCCATGTGGTTGTTGCTGAGGATCATTAGTAACAGTTGATAATATAAAAAAAGACATGTAGGCTATTTTAAATAGTTATGTAGTGGTGCACAGTATAAGTCGTAACTCTTTGAACCCTAGGCATTGCGCAATATTTGGCTGCGTCATCACACAGTTCCATTGTTAGTGCAGGCAATAGACGAGGGTATAGCATACTATTGTACACTATTCTCCCAATTATAATTATTTGTAAACTAATCTTCCAACATTACCATGGGTTGAAGAACTGAATGTGGCAATTTTCAGAATGAATCAAAGCACAGTTTTCTTACTTTTGTGCGCAAAGGATCTCCAAACCTGTTTTTTTATGACTCATACATACAAGCCTAAATCACCTACAAGATCAATATTTTAAAATCTACCAATTTGTGTTGAAACGGTTAGGAAAATGCATATATTTAGATGGCTTTCTTTCATTTGTTCCTAATATTCTGAACCCATTCGCTCTAGTATGCAGACAAAATTCAAACTGAAAAAGTACAGCATATTTAGGGATGGCTTAATAAGATAAATGTACTGAAAACTTCTTTGAATGAAAACGCCATGAAAACATGTATTATGCAGCAAGTGGGAGGGTTTTCAGTGGTTTAATGGAATTTATTTAGAGTGTGCAAGGTAGCCACACCTGCACAACACGCCTGAATAAGGTAAGTCTGAATACCAAATACTGAGAAGTGCGTAGGAAAGGTGTAAATTCCTAAATTGGAATCAGTCATTATGGG
Organism: Oncorhynchus mykiss; assembly: GCF_057628025.1. NCBI lineage: Eukaryota > Metazoa > Chordata > Actinopteri > Salmoniformes > Salmonidae > Oncorhynchus > Oncorhynchus mykiss. The sequence goes on along the minus strand of NC_143023.1, from coordinate 45,868,262 downwards.
CTCTAGTCAAAAGTAATGCACTATACATGGAATTTGGGATTCACATCTGACTCAGATGTCACAAGGACTAACTTTCAAACTGTAGGTTCCGTTGTTGTAATGTAGTTGTTTCATAAAGTATACCATATGATCGTCTGTTTCCCAAATGACACGCTAAACCTTACATAGTGCACTACTTTTGCCCAGGGCCCATTGTGAGTTAGCGTGCCATTTGGGATGCAGAACAAACTGGAATAGTTTACTGCTATGAGAAAACAGTGGAGGATCAAAACAGAAAAAAACCTTGTTAGCTGGCTGCAGTGGAATTTGTTACGTTGTTGGAGAGAAAGAGAGAAAACCAGTGTGTGTGTGTGACACAGGCAGATTGATAGACATCAGAGTGAAAGCCCCCTGAAGTCCTGTTGAGCAGATGTATCTCTCCATGAGCGATTACTCGCTCATTCTTTCTCCCCCCCCCCCCCCCTCTATCTTTCGTTCTCTCTCTCTCTCATACACCCTCTCTCTCTGTGTCCCCGACTTCTATAAATATTTTCTCTTCCCTCTTTTCCATCATGCAATTTCCTCCCTCCATAGACATTCTTCTCCCTCCCTCATGTTTTTTAACGTCTCATAATGTTTGTCCTTGTTCCACTCTCAGTTCATCATCCTCGCTTTTGTGTCTTTCCTGTTTTCTTGATGTCTCCTATTGTGCCTTTTTTCCTCTTCTCTTGTTGGAAATCGACAGGTGGAAAAAAGTCAGGCTACTAAAGTGTTGAAGTGCCCCTGGTGTGTGTGTGTGTGTGTGTGTGTGTGTGTGAGCTAATCTTACTTGTGTCTGACACATAATGAAAAAGACATTGGACACAAAAGACTTTACAATTTACATACATTCATTCTTGGAAGCTGGGTTCCATACACAGTGACGTGGGCTCAATCTCTCTGAAAGCAAGCGGGCAATCAGAGGCTTGGCCAGGGTCCAGAATTCCTTTCATTTCCATTCACCAACCGGATATTACTCGCTGGCACACGGACGCACGCACGCACGCACGCACAGTGCCTTGCGAAAGTATTCGGCCCCCTTGAACTTTGCGACCTTTTGCCACATTTCAGGCTTCAAACATAAAGATATAAAACTGTATTGTTTTGTGAAGAATCAACAACAAGTGGGACACAATCATGAAGTGGAACGACATTTATTGAATATTTCAAACTTTTTTAACAATTCAAAAACTGAAAAATTGGGCGTGCAAAATTATTCAGCCCCTTTACTTTCAGTGCAGCAAACTCTCTCCAGAAGTTCAGTGAGGATCTCTGAATGATCCAATGTTGACCTAAATGACTAATGATGATAAATACAATCCACCTGTGTGTAATCAAGTCTCCGTATAAATGCACCTGCACTGTGATAGTCTCAGAGGACCGTTAAAAGCGCAGAGAGCATCATGAAGAACAAGGAACACACCAGGCAGGTCCGAGATACTGTTGTGAAGAAGTTTAAAGCCGGATTTGGATACAAAAAGATTTCCCAAGCTTTAAACATCCCAGGGAGCACTGTGCAAATAGATCATATTGAAATGGAAGGAGTATCAGACCACTGCAAATCTACCAAGACCTGGCCGTCCCTCTAAACTTTCAGCTCATACAAGGAGAAGACTGATCAGAGATGCAGCCATCTGTCGTTTAAAGTTTGCCACAAGCCACCTGGGAGACACACCAAACATGTGGAAGAAGGTGCTCTGGTCAGATGAAACCAAAATTTAACTTTTTGGCAACAATGCAAAACGTTATGTTTGGCGTAAAAGCAACACAGCTGAACACACCATCCCCACTGTCAAACATGGTGGTGGCAGCATCATGGTTTGGGCCTGCTTTTCTTCAGCAGGGACAGGGAAGGTGGTTAAAATTGATGGGAAGATGGATGGAGCCAAATACAGGACCATTCTGGAAGAAAACCTGATGGAGTCTGCAAAAGACCTGAGACTGGGACGGAGATTTGTCTTCCAACAAGACAATGATCCAAAACATAAAGCAAAATCTACAATGGAATGGTTCAAAAATAAACATATCCATGTGTTAGAATGGCCAAGTCAAAGTCCAGACCTGAATCCAATCGAGAATCTGTGGAAAGAACTTAAAACTGCTGTTCACAAATGCTCTCCATCCAACCTCACTGAGCTCGAGCTGTTTTGCAATGAGGAATGGGAAAAAATGTCAGTCTCTCGATGTGCAAAACTGATAGAGACATACCCCAAGAGACTTACAGCTGTAATCGCAGCAAAAGGTGGCGCTACAAAGTATTAACTTAAGGGGGCTGAATAATTTTGCACGCCCAATTTTTCAGTTTTTGATTTTTTAAATAAGTTTGAAATATCCAATAAATGTCGTTCCACTTCATGATTGTGTCCCACTTGTTGTTGATTCTTCACAAAAAAATACAGTTTTATATCTTTATGTTTGAAGCCTGAAATGTGGCAAAAGGTTGCAAAGTTCAAGGGGGCCGAATACTTTCGCAAGGCACTGTAGGTATGAGGGAGGGACAGTGTTCACCTCTCTCTTTCTCTCTGTCTGTCTTTCATGAAGACTCCCCCCCCCACACACACACACACTTTGTATCATTTTGTAGAACTCAAATTCCACCCTAAGGCACCCATTAAATAATAGTACAGGGGCTGTTACCTTTGACGCTGTTCCTCCTTGTTAGCCAAATAGCCAACTTTGTCTGAGCAAACAGAAAATTCACCAAAATACATTTGGACTTCTCCTTATTTGAATACCTGTACCCCATTAAACATCCCAACAGTAAACCCCAACTCCAACCTCTCACACAGACATTCCAACAGAGACACTAATGGCATTAACCTGGAGCACACAGAAAACACATGAATCACAGTTTCACTCATAACACAGAAAGGACACCCCTGCCCGACTCCCGGTTCAACACGTGCCAACCAGCTGTTAGTGGCCAGGGCTCCATGTGGAACCATGTGAGAGACCTGCTGTACTCAGCCTCTCCAGCTTCATGAGGAACAGCTGCCGGTCCAACCCTAATCCGCCAGCTCTCTTCAGCAGCGCGCATGCTGGTTCCCTCCAGCCGACATCAGTATGGTACAGCAGTCTCTGTGCCGCTTTTAGTTTGAAAGCAGACACCCTGCTCCCCAGTTCCACCAGGCCCTGTCCTCCTTCGTGGACGGACATGTACAACACTGCTGCCCTCAGTAAGTGATGGCCCGACCAGAAAATCTGCGAGCAGACCAGCGGGGGGGCTGAGGACAACCAGTTTATGCCACAGGGAAGATACCACCACGTTGTTGATTATCAGCACCCTCCCTCTTTATGACACTTGGGACAGGAGCCACCTCCACCTGGTCAGTCTTGCCACCACTGCCTGTGACAGCCACTCCCAGTTCTTCCTGACCACCCAATATGTCTGGTCCTTGTGTACTATAGAGTCCAGATGGGATTTCAGTCTATTATTGAGGACCTTGGCAAATATCTTGTAGCCTGCACAGGGCAATGCCACAGGCCTCCAGTTCTTAAGTTCACACTTAAGTTCACTTAAGTCCCCTTTTTTGGGCAGGAGAGTCAGAGCCGCCCGACGGCAGCTCATCAGCAACTCTGCTACCCCGACGCACTCACGCAACATGCAGAATTTATCCAGTCCAATTATTCCCAATATTTTTGTATAAAACTCCACTGGGAGTCAATCGACCCCCGGTGCACAGTCGGGGGACATCTGGGTTACGGCCTCTGCCAGTTCATGGGAGAACAGGGGAATGTCCATTTCATCCCTCTGTGCCAGAGAGAGCTTAGGGAGTTCTGCAAACAAAACCTGAGCATACATAGGATCAAACAATTCTGCCCTATACAACTCAGTATAAAACTCCACAGTCCGCTCCTGCAGCTCCCCCACCACAGAGGTCACCCGCCCATCCGAAAGCTGTAGACAATGCATAACCTTGGCTTCACCACTCTGTGTTTCCAAACCAAAGAAGATGGAGCTAGGAGCATCCATCCAATTGAGCATGGAGAACCTGGCTCTTACAAGTGCTCCATTTGCTTTAACCTGGAAAAATCTGCCCAGGTCCCTACGTAAATCAGCTAAATTAGCCTGGATGCCTACATTGCCTTGCCCCACCAGCTCTACCTCCATCTCACTAATACTACGCTCAAGTTCCCCTAAAACTCTCCTAGCAACTGAGGATGAGAGAGGTGTATACTGTTAACAGAAAAGCCACTAGGTCCAACTGCTTAATGATGTCCTTTAACACACCCACTGAGCCTGAATGAGGCTCCTCCCCATTTCTGTCTCTGTCTGTAAAATCCATTGTGCAGTTCAAGTCCCTGCCGACCACCAGCATCTCCTCAGGCGCTACCTGTGAGAGTTCCTGTCTAAAACACCCAAATAGAGGTCCCCTCTCTCTCCCTGTGTAAGGCGCATACACATTTATAAAGACAAAACCGCTGTTCATTTCAACTTTTACTACAAGCAGTCTACCCGTACACATCCGCTTTGAGGAGCAAATTTGTACAGACAGACCAGGTACAAAAATGACTTCCACCTCTGCATTAACATTTGTCCCATGGCTCAGCACACTTCCACCAGTACCCAATCGACTTCATTCACCAAATCAATATGCGTCTCCTGCAGAAACAACACCTGTACTTTTTTTGTTTTACATATTCACCCAACACACTCCTCTTTCCCGTATCTCTGGCGCCGTTTATATTATTAGGCGAGCCTAGCCGAAGAGTCTCCATAAGAAGTCGGAGAAAAGCCATCAAGGTAAGAGACCAATAGCAAAGCTCAAAAAGCACCGGTGCCAGAAATAAACTATTAATCTAAACAACATCTGAAGGTAGACCTTTACGCACTGTTGTGACCCACTTCCCCAACTGTTTCCTGGGTGAGAGAACACCATACCCCTCATTTTTCATAGCGTGTTTTATTGATCTTACAAACTTTACTGGATCGCAAAAAAAAGCCTCAAGATTAACTTTTTCCCATTCGTCTCATTCATGAACCTTGACTTTTCCCTCACCTCATACTTTGACCCCTCTGCCTGACTGGCTATCAGCTCTGGACCCATTAAGGAGGAGTCTGAAAATAAATTATCCTAATCGTCCTCTTCCTCACCTTCCTCTTCCTCATCTCCATCTCCCATCCTGATCACCTGCGCTTTCTCTCTAGTCGGGGCCTCCCCCCAGCACCAGGCAAAGTTTTCTTAATGCCTTTGACAACACCAGCCTCTCCCCTCCCGACTCCTTTCTTCTCCCACTTTTTCTTCTTCTGCATGACACCGTCCTCCACCCCCTTAGTCGCTTACCCTTCCTCACTATCCTCTCTTCATCCACTAGCATAACCTGACTTTTCCCAGCCTCATCTACACCACCATCCATGGTATGACTATGCCCAGCCTCATCTACACCACCATCCATGGTATGACTAGACCCAGCCTCAGCTACACCACCATCTGTAGCCTGAGTAGACCCAGCCTCATCTACACCACCATCTCAAGCATGACTAGTCCCAGCCTAATCTACACCACCATCCATAGCATGACTAGACCCAGACTCAGCTGCCTGCGTCTCATGGCCCCCTGCACTTTGACCTTGATTTCCCCAACTGGCACTTGTACCCTCACCTTGTCTGTGGCCTTTATGTAGGCACGCAAAGCTCTTATGCCCCAAATCCCGACACTCAAAGCACTGTAGACTATCTGTGCTGGCAAACCCTGCCTAGAGGCCCTCCGCATGCCTCACTTTAAAATGCACATGTCTCTGTTGCTCATTGTTAGTCAGAAACATGAACAATTGCCTCCGGAACGAAACAACTTGTTTGACGGCATCTGACTAAAAACCTGCAGACAGTATACGAAACCTACTAGCAAACTTACCAAAACGACTCAGATCGTCCGTAATAAACAGAGGCAAATTTGCTACTACCACCCTGGTCGAGGGGGTAGAAAGAGGAGAAATTGGCACCAACACACCCTGTACAAATATTCCACTAGTAATAAGCCTACATATCAAATGTGCTCTTTTCATGAACACAACCACAGCTTTGTTCATTCAGCTCCTACCTGTTTGCCGACAGCGAGTTGAACCTCCTCCACCTTAATTCCATTCTTAGTGTCACGCCTTGGTCGTAGTATATTATGTTTGTCTTCATTTATTTGGTCAGGCCAGGGTGTGACATGGGTTTTTGTGGTGCGTTTTTGTCTTAGGGTTCTGTGGGGTGTCTAGCATAGTCTATGGCTGCCTGAGGCGGTTCTCAATCAGAGTCAGGTGATTCTCGTTGTCTCTGATTGGGAACCATATTTAGGTGGCCTGGGTTTCACTGTGTGTTTGTGGGTGATTGTTCCTGTCTCTGTGTTTGTTGTCACAAGATAGGCTGTATAGGTTTTCGTGTTACGTTTGTTGTTTTGCATTTGTTTGTTTGTTCTTCTACATTAAAGAACATGAGTAACCACCACGCTGCATTTTGGTCCGCTCCTCTTTCAACAGACGAACGCCGTTACACTTAGGAACACACCTGAATCCATGCCGACAGCGTCTCCTCCATGCTAGGCTGCGACGCAATCGCGCACACCACATCTTCCAAACCCCAGGAAACTCTGTCCTCTTCCTCCATAACTTTGGAAAAAAACTGTGTGTACCACTAAAACAGTACATTAACCCTCCACCATAGAAAATAAAAATTGAAAGAAAAGAAGGAAATAATCAAGAAAATAAGTTAGGACAGAGCCCTCCACACCAAACACTCAATCTCCAAAAAACTCCCTGCATGCACTGCAAGAGAGAGAGAGAGTTGCATTGTGATGGTGGTGGCTAGTCGTAGATGATTTAGCTATGAGAGCCAGCAGCACCCTATTCTCAGATCCAGAACTACCAACAAACAAGAAACCTTACCTTCCATCCATATTTTTCTCTCCTCTCTCCCTTACCATATTTTCAAAACAGATCTGGTCCACAGAATGTATGCATAGAAAAATAGAAAACATGCAGACGTGTTGTCACTTTGACAGAGAGCAGAGAACCATTGAACCATTGAAGTGAACCATTGAAGTGCAATGTGAAGCTCACCTTCTATAAACTGTGTCGTGACGTTGTATTAGTTAATGTGATGACTGTTGCTCATCGAATGATTAAAGTTTCTAATTGCGTGATTAACTGAATCAAGCAATTATTAACTCGTTAACCTGGGGCACCATGGGAAAACTAGTTTTTATTGAGTTTCTATTTCCCAAATGAACTCAAAGAATATCAGAATATCGATTTTACAACAGCCGCTAATTAACCAGTTACCACTACCATCTCGTTCTGAACGTCGTATAGTCCATTGAATCTGCACGGACCCGGGTCTCACCAATGAGTTCGTACCACACCAATCTCAGTTGAATATTTATTTACTAAAAAAGCTAAAATGATGATAAAAGATACACATAGACAAAACACATTACAGGTTATTGATTAGAACTTAGTATAACGGGCCAACACACTATGGCGCGTGTTACCCAAAATGGGGATTTCAAAGAGAGAGAGAAAAAAGAAAGTACACGAGATAAATATACATTTGGATGAATTTGTCAGCTATGCTATTCTAACCCTAGCCTTGCCCCAAACTGCCGCTCTTATGGGTCAGAATATAATGATGTAATTACGTGGGGAAGTTATCTGTGGATCCTCCGCGTGGACCGTTCAGGCTGCTCGATGATGCACTTCTCCGGCATGCCTTTCTGGTCGTCCCCACGATGTCAGTGTCCTTTTGGCTTAAGAGTCTGTTCCCTCACCCTTGCTATGGAAGGGGTCTTCTGAGGACAGACAGCTCTGTAGCTCAGAGCTCACAGCATAGGAATGAAACCTTTTAGATACCACGATTCGCTGGGATTGGATGCTAAGGGGGTTCGGCTTCAATTCACCCGCTTAGACACAGCTACTCATCCGTAGCTTGGGTAGGAAAATATTTCTTTGTCTTCAAACTTGTGTTGCGTTCTGGGTTCGTTTACTTTTTAGACCTTGGCTGCAGCTTGGGCCACGTAGTCTTCCTTGGAAATTCTTTACTCACAGGTTTTATACCCTTGGGTCAGAAGTGGGTGTAACCGCCTTTAGGGCAATTCTCTGGGCGTACCCAGTTAAGAGCAAGGTCTAGGTTTTTCTCAAATCCGATTTTAGACAACTAACTTAACATTTCATCTTTACCAAAACATTCCCTTTGATTTGGACATTTTCCACACAGCGTACAATGTATAAACATCAAACATATACTAGGAAAACTCTTCACGTTACGTTTTCATAATAACTTCATCTATTAACCTTTAATAATAAAACAAAAATGACATACATTTTCATATTCCATCTATCGTCATGACCACCATTGTGGCTAACGAAAATCATTGTTCCAAAGTCCCTTTAGTTCATGTTTAATGTTCTGAGGCTGGTTCTCCATAGCAACAGGACAAAGGAATTTGTCTGTGGCCTGAGATTTACCAGGGGCGTGAGGGGTCATAAAACCCCCACATCTTCAGACCCCTAGATCTCTCCTCCTCTGTTGGGGTTGAGAGATAATCTGTAGGGTTGTGGTCTCCTGTAACCTGACCTGATCAGGACAGTCATGACAGCTGTCACTTTCTCTTACCTTCTGATCTTCAGATATGTTGCTGCTTCATGCAGCAAGGTGTCCTTCCTATAGCTGTCCTCTCTTCATACATTATAGTGAAAGTTCTATAGTCTGGGCCAGAGTGCAAATTACACTGTGACATTTGCAAAATAAAAAAATACAATAATTCACAGGACCTCCTATGTGCATTTTTCATGGGTCTAATTGTAAAGATGTAAATTAACTGTATTTTTTAAATGACCTATTAATTTGGTATTAACACCACTAGTCATTATGTTTCCATCTTATAGTCAAACAAATCTCTTCAAAAAGTAGGCAAACTCTGCATGTTTGATCCATGCTTCTCAAACGTCAAATTTGGAAGTTGTTGCAAATGTCATATTTCAAAGTGTTTAAGGTTAAGCTTAGGCATTAACTCCGAAATATTACGGTTAGGCATTAACTCATACTGGTTAAGGTAAGGGTTAAGGTTTTGCAAAGGTTTAAAACAAAATCTCCAAAGCAACTTCATGTGGCTGAATTTGAACTTGCAACCTTTGGAATCAGAGGCAAATGCTTTTGGCCCTCCCTGTCCACAACACCCTAGAAAAACCGAAAGCTACTTGAAGGTAACAGCGCTCACTGTTGCCCATAGTGTCCGGTTTCCACATCATCTCCCGACATCCTCAGACATGGATGGACTTCGAGTACTGACTTGTATCATGGGTGACCTGGCTGGTTCATCCACTCCAAAATAATTCTAGCATTCAAACAGTACACTGTGCACTCGTGCCATTTGATAAATGGAATAAAGAGATATCCTTAACGAAACAACAAAAAGTGTAATGATTGTCATTTGGTCTCCACTAGAGGGATGAATTCCCGCTTTAGGTCCTGCAGAGATCATAGCAGTGCGGTTGGCATTTTTCATTCTGCGGGCAGATCAGACAATTTTTGATTTTTTTCACAGATGACTTGGAAACGGTCATCTTTCTGCTTTGTATGCGTTTGCCTACCTCATATTAAAAGCACCACTTTGTTGATTGTATTAAAAGCACCTCTTTGTGTCATTATTCACACACAAATTCCCCTCCTAGCTGGGCGTGAGAGATTAAGTGCGCCTACAGTATATAAGTGGTCTCAATGAAATAGAGTAGGCTGCCTATGCATGAGCGGAGAATCACGTGGCAGTAATCTTTCCAAGGATTATGATTATATGATTAGGATATATAGTTTACTACAGTTTCTATACATATTAATAATGGAAATAAGTGAAGGGCACGCAGCCAAAGAAAAGTCACAATGCATGCATACCATTGTGAGCAAGTGTTGCACATTTTCCTTTTCAATAAATATTGATTACCCATTTATTTGTCACTGCCTACAAATCGTCCTGCTCCTAAAAGGTAGGCTCAATTATAAAGTGCAAGTGTCCACTCTCATCATTCTTGCTGCTTCAAGTTCCGTAGCCTTACCTCTCTTAGGTGTGAGAGATCAGTTGCAAGTATGGTCTCAATTAAATACAGTGCCTTGCGAAAGTATTCGGCCCCCTTGAACTTTGCGACCTTTTGCCACATTTCAAGCTTCAAACATAAAGATATAAAACTGTATTTTTTTGAAGAAGAATCAACAACAAGTGGGACACAATCATGAAGTGGAAAGACATTTATTGGATATTTCAAACTTTTTTAACAAATCAAAAACTGAAAAATTGGGCGTGCAAAATTATTCAGCCCCCTTAAGTTAATACTTTGTAGCGCCACCTTTTGCTGCGATTACAGCTGTAAGTCGCTTGCGGTATGTCTCTATCAGTTTTGCACATCGAGAGACTGACATTTTTTCCCATTCCTCCTTGCAAAACAGCTCGAGCTCAGTGAGGTTGGATGGAGAGCATTTGTGAACAGCAGTTTTCAGTTCTTTCCACAGATTCTCGATTGGATTCAGGTCTGGACTTTGACTTGGCCATTCTAACACCTAGATATGTTTATTTTTGAACCATTCCATTGTAGATTTTGCTTTATGTTTTGGATCATTGTATTGTTGGAAGACAAATCTCTGTCCCAGTCTCAGGTCTTTTGCAGACTCCATCAGGTTTTCTTCCAGAATGGTCCTGTATTTGGCTCCATCCATCTTCCCATCAATTTTAACCATCTTCCCTGTCCCTGCTGAAGAAAAGCAGGCCCAAACCATGATGCTGCCACCACCATGTTTGACAGTGGGTATGGTGTGTTCAGGGTGATGAGCTGTGTTGCTTTTACGCCAAACATAACGTTTTGCATTGTTGCCAAAAAGTTCAATTTTGGTTTCATCTGACCAGAGCACCTTCTTCCACATGTTTGGTGTGTCTCCCAGGTGGCTTGTGGCAAACTGTAAACAACACTTTTTATGGATATCTTTAAGAAATGGCTTTCTTCTTGCCACTCTTCCATAAAGGCCAGATTTGTGCAATATACAACTGATTGTTGTCCTATGGACAGAGTCTCCCACCTCAGCTGTAGATCTCTGCAGTTCATCCAGAGTGATCATGGGCCTCTTGGCTGCATCTCGGATCAGTCTTCTCCTTGTATGAGCTGAAAGTTTAGAGGGACGGCCAGGTCTTGGTAGATTTGCAGTGGTCAGATACTCCTTCCATTTCAATATTATCGCTTGCACAGTGCTCCTTGGGATGTTTAAAGCTTGGGAAGTATTTTTGTATCCAAATCCGGCTTTAAACTTCTTCACAACAGTATCTCGGACCTGCCTGGTGTGTTCCTTGTTCTTCATGATGCTCTCTGCGCTTTTAACGGACCTCTGAGACTATCACAGCGCAGGTGCATTTATACGGAGACTTGATTACACACAGGTGGATTGTATTTATCATCATTAGTCATTTTAGGTCAACATTGGATCATTCAGAGATCCTCACTGAACTTCTGGAGAGAGTTTGCTGCACTGAAAGTAAAGGGGCTGAATAATTTTGCACGCCCAATTTTTCAGTTTTTGATTTGTTAAAAAAGTTTGAAATATCCAATAAATGTCGTTCCACTTCGTGATTGTGTCCCACTTGTTGTTGATTCTTCACAAAAAAATACAGATTTATATCTTTATGTTTGAAGCCTGAAATGTGGCAAAAGGTCGCAAAGTTCAAGGGGGCCGAATACTTTCGCAAGGCACTGTATATACACTGCTCAAAAAAATTAAGGGAACACTGAAATAACACATCCTAGATCTGAATGAATGAAATATTCTTATTAAATACTTTTTTCTTTACATAGTTGAATGTGCTGACAACAAAATCACACAAAAATTATCAATGAAAATCAAATTTATCAACCCATGGAGGCCTGGATTTGGAGTCACACTCAAAATTAAAGTGGAAAACCACACTACAGGCTGATCCAACTTTGATGTAATGTCCTTAAAACAAGTCAAAATGAGGCTCAGTAGTGTGTGTGGCCTCCACGTTCCTGTATGACCTCCCTACAACGCCTGGGCATGCTCCTGATGAGGTGGCGGATGGTCTCCTGAGGGATCTCCTCCCAGACCTGGACTAAAGCATCCCCCAACTCCTGGGCAGTCTGTGGTGCAACGTGGCGTTGGTGGATGGAGAGAGACATGATGTCCCAGATGTGCTCAATTGGATTCAGGTCATTTGTGTAAGTTTATCGATAGCCTAGCATAGCATTATGCCTAGCTAGCAATATATCAACCGGGACAGGTGGCTTCTTAGTAGGAAAGAGAGAAACAATGGCCTCCTTTGTCTTTTACGCACAAAACACTCTGAGAGACTCCAGCTGACCACTGATGCAATGTTGACGTTCAGGCTCATTGAAACTATGTATTGTGACACTAGACACCTTAGGGAAGCCATAGAAAAAGGAATCTGGTTGATATCTCATTCACTGCTCAATAGGGACGCATAAGAACACAGAGCTTTCTAAATAAGAGTCCCTTCCTGATTGGATTTTTCTCAGGCTTTCGCCTGCTATATCAGTTCTGTTATACTCACAGACAATATTTTTACAGTTTTGGAAACTTTAGAGTGTTTTCTATCCTAAGCTGTCAATTATATGCATATTCTAGCATCTTGTCCTGACAAAATAGCCCGTTTTCAAATGCTTGTTTTGCTTTGGCTGTAAAGCATATATTCAAAATCTGAGATGACAGGGTGATTAACAAAAGGCTAAGCTGTGTTTCAATATATTTCACTTGTGATTTCATGAATATGAATATTTTCTAGTAATATTTATGTCCGTTGCGTTATGCTAATTATTGTGTCAGTTGATGACAACGCTCCCGGATCCGGGATGGGTAGTTACAAGAGGTTTTAGAAAACCATACAACTCTATGCACAATAACTACTTTTAGCTATTTCCATTGAGAAATGTACAAAAACTAATTTAATGGAAGAACTGTGCAGATGCAATTAAGCAATAATACCTGAGAGGCCATAATATATTCAGCTTTGCCACATGGCTAAGACCATGTCACAGCCATGAAAAACAGTTCCTAACACATAGATTCAAGTGTGTTATTGGTTTATACAACGGGTTACCAGCATTAACCTGTCTACGATACTGGTTCCCAATTGGGAATCAACCCTCCCACGTTCAGCTGAAACGGTGGCGCATGGAACGCAAAAATATTCTTAAAAATATTTAACCTCCACACATTAACAAGTCCAATAGCTCAAATGAAAGATAAACACCTTGTTCATCTAGCCAGCAAGTCAGATTTCTAAAATGTTTTACGGCGAAAACATAGCACATATATATGTAAAACCACCACCAGACACAGCTCATTTCAATAGCCAAAACATGCAATCAACAAACGCAGGATTAAAAAATAAATCGCTCACTAACCTTTTGAAAATCTTCATCAGATGACAGTAATATGACATATTACACAGTACATATTTTTTTTTCAATAATATGCCATTTATATCCATAAATGTCCATTTACAGTGAGTTCACCTTCAGAAATTACTCAAAAATGCCCGCAGGAAATCTATGTAGCGCGGCAAGATAACGTAAATAGACATCATAAACTTTGACTAAATATACATGTTCTACATATAGTTAGAAAGATACACTGCTTCTTTATGCAACCGCTGTGTTAGATTTATTTTTAACGTCACAGAAATCGCACACTATTCCATATGCTGAGACAGCGCTCAGTTCCAAGCTACATTTCCACGTAATGTTGGAGTCAACAGAAACACAGATTTAAGCATAAATATTCCCTTACCTTCGATGGTCTTCGTTCAGAATGTTCTGGAAGGCTTCATACTTACCCAATACATCGTTTGGTTTCAAGTCTTGCGTCTTTGTATTAGCTACTGCTAATAACATCAGCTGAAATGCACCCAAAACGTCCTCTGGTCCGGATAAGTTGCGCATCAAAACTTCAAAATTACACATTATATGTCGACTAAACAGGTCAAACTAAGTGCAGAAGCAAGCTTTATGATGTTTTAGACGTGCAAAACAAACTTCAATTCAATCGGCCATCGTCTGCCCTTCTCTTGAGTGCTGGAAACAAAGGAATGGCTGGGACCAATTCGCGCCCATAGGTATTAGGTATTAGTAAACGTTTATAATCTATCAAAATGATTACAGGGCGATGTGTATTCAATAGCTCCTCGTCTTCAAATCAATGGCTGAAAATGTGCACTTCAAAACATCCTGGCGGAGACCGGAAGAAATGGAATCCAGTTAGTTGGATTTACCAACAAAAAACTCCCCGGATAATGACGACAATGGCGACATCGTGTGGAATATGTAGGAATTGCATGCAGGTCCATAATTAATTTTGTGCCCTTTTAACAATCCATGAAAGTGACGCATGGATATTATTTTTAGCTTTCAGTGAGCAGTTTTTCTTGCGCTTTTCGATGAAACACACGATCTGTTATAGTCACAGCCGTGATTTAACCAGTTTTAGAAACTTCAGAGTGTTTTCTATCCACACATACTAATCATATGCATATACTATATTCCTGGCATGGGTAGCAGGACGCTGAAAAGTTGCGCGATTTTTAACAGAATGTTCAAAAAAGGAGGGGGTAGGATGAATGATTACCTCATTTCTGTTCTCATTCTGACTTGAGAACGTCATCACCAAAGGGACTGTATGACATACCCCAACCAGAAGCCAAGGATTACAGGCAACATTTGCACTGTACTAAAGGGTAGAGCTGCCGCTTTCAAGGAGCGGAACTCTAACCCGGAGGCTTATAAGAAATCCCACTATGCTCTCCAATGAACCATCAAACAGGCAAAGCATCAATACAGGACTAAGATTGAATCGTACAACGGCTACGTACTACGGCTCTGACGCTCGTCGGACATGGCAGGGCTTGCAAACTATTACAGACTACAAAGGGAAGCACAGCGGAGAGCTGCCCAGAGACACAAACCTACCAGACGAGCTAAATAACTTCTATGCGTGCTTTGAGGCAAGCAACACTTAAACATGCATGAGAGCGTCAGTTGTTCCGGATGACTGTGTGATCACGCTCTGTACAGCCGATGTGAGTAAGACCTTTAAACAGGTCAACATTCACAAGGTTTCTGAGCCAGACGGATTACCAGGACGTGTACCCCGAGCATGAGCTGACCAGCTGGCAAGTGTCTTCACTGACATTTTCAACCTCTCCCTGTCTGAGTCTGTTAAACCAACATGTTTCAAGCAGACCACCATAGTCCGTGTGCCCAAGAACACTAAGGTAACCTGCCTAAATGTCTACTAACCCGTAGCAGTCACATCTGTAGCCATGAAATGCTTCGAAAGGCAGATCATGGTTCACATCAACACCACTATCCCAGAAACCCTAGACCCACTCCAATTTGCATACCGCACCAACAGATCCACAAATGATACAATCTCAGGTCCTCAAAAGGTTTTACAGCTGCACCATCAAGAACATCCTGATGGGTTGCATCACTGCCTGGTATGGTAACTGCTCGGCCTCTGACCGCAAGGCACTAGAGAGGGTAGTGCGTACGGCCAAGTACATCACCGGGGCCAAGCTTCCTGCCATCCAGGACCTCTATACCAGGTGGTGTCAGAGGAATGCCCTAAAAATTGTCAAAGACTCCAGCCACCCTAGTCATAGAGGGTTCTCTCTGCTACCGCACTGCAAGCAGTACCGGAGCACCAAGTCTAGGTCCAAGAGGATTCTAAACAGCTTCTACCGCCAAGCCATAATACCCCTGAACAGCTAATCAAACCCCCACACACACACACGCTGCTGCTACTTGCTGTTATCATCTATGCATATCCACTTTAATAATTTCCTCAACTACCTCGACACCGCTGCCCCACACATTGACACATTGGCTCTGTACCCGTACCCTCTGTCTATAGCCCCGCTATTGTTATTTACTGCTGCTCTTAATTACTTATTTTTCTTATCTCTTTTTTTTGTATTTTCCTAAAACTGCATTGTTGGTTAAGGGCTTGTAAGTAAGCATTTCACTGTAAGGTTTACACCTGTTGTATTCAGCGCATGTGACAAATACAATTTGATTTGATTTTGATATGATATATCAGTAAACGTCGGCAAAAAAGCATAATTAAATTGTTGCCAGCAGCAAAGTTACAGTCACCAACGCTTTGGATAACATGAAAACAGCCTAACCAGGTCTGCTAGGGCGAGTTAAAATGTCCAAGCGGGGATGTTCTCTCATTATGTGTCTGGAAGTAGCTAGCAAGCTGGCCGTTGTGAGGTCTGAACGTTCGGATTAACCCTACTTATCGTCCAGTGTGCGCTCTGAACATTCTGGCAGCGAAATGCTCTGAATTTACGAATGGACAATATGACAGCACAGTTGTTGTCACCAACACTCTGGATAACGTAACAGACTAACCAGCTCTGCTAAGGCGAGTAAAGTTCTGTGAGCTGTTCTCTCATTTGTGTCTGGAAGTAGCTAGCAAGTTAGCTTGGGTGCTGTTGTTAGTACAGAATGCTCAGATAAACCCTTACAGATGGGTGGGGCTAAAGCTTAAGAGGGTCTGAACAATGCTGAATGGGTGTAGACAAAGAAGGGCTCTCTAGTAGAAGGGCTCACGCTCCTGTCTCAGCCTCCAGTATTTATGCTGCAGTAGTTTGTGTCGGAGGGCTAGGGTCAGTTTGTTATATCTGGAGTACTTCTCCTGTCCTATTCGGTGTCCTGTGTGAATTTAAGTGTGCTCTCTCTAATTCTCTCTTTCTTTCTCTCTCTCGGAGGACCTGAGCCCTAGGACCATGCCTCAGGACTACCTGACATGATGACTCCTTGCTGTCCCCAGTCCACCTGGCCGTGCTGCTGCTCCAGTTTCAACTGTTCTGCCTTATTATTATTGGACCATGCTGGTATTTTATGAACATTTGAACATCTTGGCCATGTTCTGTTATAATCTCCACCTGGCACAGCCAGAAGAGGACTGGCCACCCCACATAGCCTGGTTCCTCTAGGCTTCTTCCTAGGTTTTGGCCTTTCTGCTTGCTGTTTGGGGTTTTAGGCTGGGTTTCTGTACAGCACTTTGAGATATCAGCTGATGTATGAAGGGCTATATAAATACATTTGATTTGATTCTAGTAGTAGTACCAAAACATTACAAGGTCCTTTTCTCAAAACTGAGTTTACAAGTTTATCAACTTTCAAAGCAAAATAACTTTCCCATTGTTCCTCAGCTGTAGTGTATGATATACCATTTTGTAGCTCTGAGACTCTACTTTTAGCCACTGTAAAAAAACACAATTTAAAATGTTGCTACATAAAATCGATTTGAGCCGGTCAGCCACATATGGAATTGTTTTAAGAATGCCATACCAAGGATAATTTAGCTATTTGATTTGGAATTAGCAAAAATACAGATTTTTTGGGGGTCTCCTGGCCTGACAAATACAGCTGTAGCTCAGTCACCTTTCACCGCAGATGCGGAAGTGCGACATAGACAGATCTGTAGGATTGAGATACATGTATCTCTGGCTTAAACTGACAACTTTTGATGGGATTTGTTTTTTATGCTAATTTGATTTTCACGGAGGCATGGACATCGGCCTTATGTTATAGAAGCGAACATGTAGAAATAGGTGGGGCAGGTTGGTGACATTTTATTTGGTCAAAGGTCGAAACAGTTTAGGGTTTTGTCCCAATTCACCTTCATAACCAAGCCTGGTGGAGCCAGCGTGATTTCTGCGTTTACCATTCTATTTCACTTCATACCATGAAATCTAATCATAACAACCCTTGATAATGTAATCATCGCTTTGTGTATGTGTTTGTGTGTGACTGACAGGTATCTTTGATGAGGGTCCAGCTGATCTACGATGCCATGCCCATCAATGCTGCTTGCCTACTCACCAATGGTCGACAATGGGGAGAAACTGTTGAAACTTCAACATATTATATGTTTGTTTGTCAGATATCACCTATCCTAACCAGGGGTTGGAACCTGTTCAGGAACAGAACCAAAAACCAGAAAATAAGTAAATTTTTCAAGGAACAGAAATGGAACCGGGAACAAAATTGATCCATACGGTTCCGGAACAAAAAAGTTATTTTAAAAACTTGGGAACCGGTTAATAACATTATTTTACATTCCAATGATTTTTTTTCTAGTCCCTCAGTCACTCAGAAACTTATTCCAGTGTACGCCTGCAAGCTGAAAATCTTTGCCAGTGTGTGTGCGTGATTAGGCTACCTGCCCCTCCAAAGCATTGGCTAAGGTACTGACGATACAAGCTGATTCAGAAGATAGTGAGAGATATTTCTTTATTAGCTAGAGAAGAATGAATTAACTTGTTCAATGCTAGATAAGGATACTATAGGCCTAGTTTTCACGTTTCACGTTGGATTTATAAACTACAAAAAGGTAAGATGTGTTTTTATTTGTGGTGCCGCTCTGCGCACACAAGCTTGTTCGCTAGCTAGCTCAAAGGATATTCAAAAGTTCCTCCATAGAAGTTGCTCCTCCTAGGTATAATTCTCTGGACCTAATTCAGATAATGCATGTCATAACAAGATGCCCAGTGCTTCAAGCCTCTTCCTCATGCATGTAAATAACTAGCTTGCCAGCTCTTTCAACACTGATTAGTGAAGTAATTTAATGAGCTAAATATTAAAAAATATATATATTTTACAGTTTAAAAAAGGAACAGAAAAGCACAATATATACCGGTTCTTTTACAGGGTTCGAACCAGTTCAGAACTTTATTTTGCTAGTCTGATCAGTGGAACAGGACAAAAAACTATGTTTTCGTTCACAACAAAACTATTGGAAAATAGTTTTGGTTCCAACCCTGATCCTAACTGCCATTGGTAATAAAAAAAAGTGACAGTGTACAGTATGTGTTCACAGATGCATCTATGGAGCCAACACTTGGAGACTTGCAAGATGATCTGCTGGAATCCTGACTGACAGACAGGCTTTATACTGACGCCTCTGAATGGAGAGAGACCTGGCACTCGACACATCCACAATGTTGGATTGAAAGTGATTATTACAGCCAGCTCACCCGTGATACAAGTCAGTATTCGACTCAATGTCTGAGGACGTCGGGAGATGATGTGGAAACCAGCCACAAGGGGCAACAGTGAGTGCTGTTACCTTCAAGTAGGTTTCGGTTTTGCTAGGTAATAGTGGAAAGGGATGGTGGATGGGCGTAAGAATCTGCTTCTGATTCCACAGGTTTGAATACAGCGATAAAAAGTAGTAGATATTTTTGGTTTTTTTGCAGTTAATGCCTGAACTTAACCTTAAAGTGGAATTTTACCCTGGGAGAATCTGGGCTTGTTTGCATCATGCCTGAGGCATTTCTATGACATAATTGCCCAGGAAGAAAGCAGGTCATGGCTTTGTGCACTGAATGATGCACCCTATGACAGCTTCCAGTGTATTGATGGGGATTCATTACTAAATATACAAGCATACCCTTTTTGGGGGGGAGGTACTTCATGCTCTGGCCCCTGTCTCTCCCCCAAGGCGGGCTTTTTGAAAAGGAGGAGGACACGAACAATAATTATTTGGGCAAAACTGAAAAAACTGTCCAGAAGCAATGGCTTCAAGTGATTCCTCCCCCACTACAGCTCTGTTGCTAGGCCACCTGAGGTAAAGAGCATGACCTGAATCCGAAGCCTGATTGGTTATGAGAGAGGCTAAGGTGTGTCCCACTGAAAAACACAGACTACTACTGGGAGATGGGATTCCCTACTGTGCCACACACACACAGTGAAGAAGAATAATCACTCACCATGGAAACACAGAACTTTGAGCAATAACACAACTGGACTATATTGGCCTGGGAAGGCTAACAGAGGGTCTAATGGCACCAATTACCTGCACTGTTTTTCAGGCCCAAATTAGACTCGAGAGGTACGGGTAGGAAGTTTGTGTGTGTGATGGGCACCATTAGGGCCTAAGAGTTGGGCTAATTGGTTAAAATGGTGTCCTTATAATGATGGGGGGCTGGAGGAGTGGAGAGGGGGGTGACAGACACACACACACACACAGCTTATCCAAAGACCATTCCAGTGGAGGGCTTCATTAACACTGCTTAACCACAAAAGGTGTGTGTATGTGTGACTGTGTGAGTGACTATTTGTTTGTTAGTTTGTGTATGTAAGAGAAAGTGCATGGCATACATAATTAAGCACACGTCTCATGACAGACAATATTTAGTCTAGTGTTCCAATATTACTGTGTTTGTAAAACACACACACACACGCGCACACACACACACACACACACACACACACACACACACACACACACACACACACACACAGCGACAAAGCTTGTCCTCTGCTCAGTCATTGTGTTTCATGGAGCACAGTATTTTTTTGTTTTCAATTAAAATCTGTATTTTTATGCAAATGTAAAAAGGTAAGTGAGGAATGCAATTTGGATTCAGTTCCATGTATAATGGCAAATTATCACACCTGCATAATTATGTCAGGTGTGTGTGTGCCTTGCGTGTGTGCATTTGTTACCTGAAGCGTTAGTATGAGTTTGTGTGGATACTTTTTTTTATGTTTGTGTGTGATATGCATAGTTGTATGAATAATATGCAGTGTGTTTGAACATTATGAAGTGAATTGTTTATAAGTGTGTGTTTGTGCAGGTGGCCATGGGAGGCCATGGGAGTCACTGACTAGTGCTAATGTGTCACGATTTCCGCCGAAGTCGGCCCTTCTCCTTGTTCGGGTGGTGTTCGGCGGTCGTCGTCACTGGCTTTCTAGTCACCATCGAGCCATGTTTCAGTTTTGTTTTGTTTTGTCTGTATTACACACCTGGTTTCTATTACATATCAAGTTCCTTATTTAACCCTCTGACATACATTCCTGTTCTGTCCGTGATTGTTTATGTTGTTAGTGGTTGTGTTTTGTGCTAGTGTTTTTTGTATGTTCCTATTTGGAATTTTTCTTGATATTTTGTGTAAACTCAGTTATGTTACACAATACCTGTGTCCTGCGCCTGACTCCGCTATAACTCTGCACCCAATCGCTGACATAATGTAAATTACACCGACTAGCACTGTTCCATAGCCCCCTTTCTTCAACAGTCCACACACACAATTCCATACAACCCCACTGTATCCGTGAGGACTTTTCCCCCCACCTCTAACCATTATATTCAATGCCTTAAAGGGGTCCGCATGCTTCCCATCTGAAACATTTTGGAAGAGTTTGTGCATATAGACATTTGTGAATTTTTTGTTTGTTTTGGGTAAGGATTTTTTTGGTTGTTCTGGCACACCATTTGTTTTTCTTGAGGCAAGCCGAAGTCAGTAGCCAAAGTCTACACCACTTCATCGGTCATTGGTCAACAGTAGGGATTCTTCCGTAAAATCTTGGTTGTCATGGACAAACAGTGCTATTTACGCGTTTTTCTAATTTTTCAAGCGAAGGTCTTTCTTTTAAGGAAGTATGAGAACATGCTGGCGCCTTTAGTTTGCATCCTTAATGGCACCCTATTCCCTATATAGTGCACTCATAACACTCACAACACTCATAACCTGTTGCTTTATGAATACAGCTCCAAGCCTCTAAATGTATATCTTATGAATTCAACCTGTATATATCCAGGTTGGAGTTTGATAGGGCTCTGGTCAAAAGTAGTGCACTATATAAGGAATAGTGTGCAATTTGGGAAATACTGTAACCCTTCATTTTGCAGCATGGTAATTACTAGGTAATAGCTAAGTAAATACCCAGGAACAAAAAGTAAATAGAAATTAGTAACTATTTAGTCCCAAACGTACTTGCTAGGAACCAAGCAAATAAGTACTACATACAGTTCTTGGTAAATACAAATTAACAAAATGTAATTTTTATATAGTATATTGTTTGTCCCAAAGGTTAGTATTTAGAACCTTATAAGTACTTACTATGTAAATACCTAGTCACAATATGATATTTTATTTATTTATTATCACATAAACACCTTCAGGTCAATCATCCTGACATTGTTATTCTCTTACGTGATTTCTAAGTACTTTGCCTTTAGTTACCATGTATGTTTGCATTAAAAAGTAAAAACCGTCTGCCCTCGGTTGCAACACTCAATACTGAGGTCCAAACTGCCTCTCTGGAAGCAATGTCAGCAGAATAATTGTTCATCCGGAGCTTCATGAAATGTGTTTCCATGGCCAAGCAGCAACACACAAGCCTAAGATCACAATGTGCAATGCCAAGCATCGGCTAGAGTGGTGTAAAGCTTGGCGCCATTAGACTCTAGAGCAGTGGAAACTTGTTGTCTGGAATGATGAATCAGGCTTCACCGTCTGGCAGTCCAATGGATGAATCTGGCAGATGCCAGGAGAACACTACCTGCCCCAATACATAGTGGCAATTGTAAAGTTTGTGGAGGAGAAATAATGGCCTGGGGCTGTTTTTCGTGGTTCGGGCAAGGCCCCTTAGTTCCGGTGAATCTTAATCTTAATGCTAGAGCATATAATGACATTCTAGATGATTCTGGGCTTCCATCTTTGCGGCAACAGTTTGGAGAAGGACTTTTACTGTTTCAGCATTGCAATGCCCCCATGCAAAAAGCAAGATCCATACAGAAGATTTGTCGAGATCGGTGTGGAAGAACTTGACTGTCCCTGCACAGAGCCCTGACCTCAAGCTCATTGAACATCTTTGGGATGATTTGGAACGCCGACTGCAATCCAGGCCTAATCACCCAACATCAGTGCCCGACCTCACTAATGCTCTTGCGGCTTAATGGAAGAAAGTCCCCACAGCAATGTTCCAACATCTAGTGGAAAGCCTTCCCAGAAGACTGGAAGCTTTTATAGCAGCAAAGGGGGGACCAACTTCATATTAATGCCCATGATTGTGGAATTGACAAGCAGGTGTCCTCATACTTTTGAGTGTGCAAAGCTGTCATCAAGGCAGATGGTGGCTACTTTGAGATCTTTATCACTTTTTGATTACTATATAATTCCATATGTGTTATTTCATAGTTTGTCTTCACTATTATTCTACAATGCAGAAAATAGCAAAAATAAAGAAAACCCTGGAATCAGTAGGTGTGTCCAAACTTTTAACTGGTACTGTAGCCCAAACAACTACCTCTTTCCCTACTGTATTTTATTTATTTATTTATTTATTTTGCTCCTTTGCACCCCCATTATTTTTATTTCTACTTTGCACATTCTCCCATTGCAAATCTACCATTCCAGTGTTTTACTTGCTATATTGTATCTACTTTGCCACCATGGCCTTTTTGCCTTTACCTCCCTTATCTCACCTCATTTGCTCACATCGTATATAGACTTGTTTATACTGTATTATTGACTGTATGTTTGTTTTACTCCATGTGTAACTGTGTCGTTGTATGTGTCGAACTGCTTTGCTTTATCTTGGCCAGGTCGCAATTGTAAATGAGAACTTGTTCTCAACTTGCCTACCTGGTTAAATAAAGGTGAAATAAAAATAAAATAAATAAAAAATATGAACATAGAAATTAACGCAATTCACTGGTATTGTTATGCTAGTTCTTTGATATGATTGTATAGCCCACTAATACAATGTGCTTCTCCTTGATTTTTAATAAATAAACTTTGCTCTCAAGTTGTGCTTGAGAGTGGATCATTTGCCAAAAACTTGAAAGTACTTGGTATTTACATGGTATTAGCAACAGCTTCATTTTACAGCCCTCTTACCCCGTAAGTGTTAAGGTGGTATCATGTGACAACAGGGGAAGATCACGGTATAAGGTGCTTTAGTAACAAAGCGGATGGCACTGTGATAAACTGCATCCAGTTTGCTGAGTAGAGTATTGGAAGCCATTTTGTAGATGACATCACCGAAGTTGAGGATCGGTAGGATAGTCAGTTTTACTAGGGTAAGTTTGGCGGCGTGAGTGAAGGAGGCTTTGATGCGAAATTGAAATCCGATTCTAGATTTGATTTTGGATTGGAAATGTTTTATATGAGTCTGGAAGGAGAGTTTACAGTCTAGCCAGACACCTAGGTACTTATAGATGTCCACATATTCTAGGTCGGAACCATCCAGGGTGGTGATGCTAGCTCGTTTGGAGGTTAGATAGCACAGTGTCCAAGGAAGGGCCAGAAGTATACAAAATGGTGTCGTCTGCATAGAGGTGGATCAGGGAATCGCCTGCAGCAAGAGCAACATCATTGATATATACAGAGAAAAGAGTCGGCCCGAGAATTGAACCCTGTGGCACCCCCATAGAGACTGCCAGAGGACCGGACAACATGCCCTCCGATTTGACACACTGAACTCTGTCTGCAAAGTAGTTGGAGCTTTCCAGTCCTTGGGGATCTCAGACGATATAAAAGAGAGGTTGAACAGGCTGGTAATAGGGGTTGCGAAAATGGCGGCGGATAGTTTCAGAAATAGAGGGTCCAGATTGTCAAGCCCAGCTGATTTGTACGGGTCCAGGTTTTGCAGCTCTTTCAGAACATCTGCTATCTGGATTTGGGTAAAGGAGAAGCTGGGGAGGCTTGGGCGAGTAGCTGCGGGGGGGGGGAGTGGAACTGTTGGCCGAGGTTGGAGTAGCCAGGAGGAAGGCATGGCCAGCCGTTGAGAAATGCTTGTTGAAGTTTTCGATTATCATGCATTTATCGGTGGTGACCGTGTTACTTAGCCTCAGTGCATTGGGCAGCTGGGTGGAGGTGCTCTTGTTCTCCATGGACTTTACAGTGTCCCAGAACTTTTTGCAGTTAGAGCTACAGGAGGCAAATTTCTGCTTGAAAAAGCTGGCCTTTGCTTTCCTGACTGACTGCGTGTATTGGTTCCTGACTTCCCTGAACAGTTGCATATCGCGGGGACTATTCAATGCTATTGCAGTCCGCCACAGATTGTTTTTATGCTGGTCGAGGGCAGTCAGGTCTGGAGTGAACCAGGGGCTAAATCTGTTAGTTCTGCATTTTTTGAACGGAGCATGCTTATCTAAGATGGTGAGGAAGTTACTTTTAAAGAATGACCAGGCATCCTCAACTGACGGGATGAGGTCAATATCCTTCCAGGATACCCGGGCCAGGTCGATTAGAAAGGCCTGCTCACAGAAGTGTTTTAGGGAGCGTTTGAAAGTGATTAGGGGTGGTCGTTTGACTGCGGGCCCGTAGAGGATACAGGCAATGAGGCAGTGATCGCTGAGATCCTGATTGAAGACAGCGGAGGTGTATTTGGAGGGCCAGTTGGTCAGGATAACGTCTATGAGGGTGCTCTTGTTTACAGATTTAGGGTTGTACCTGGTGGGTTCCTTGATGATTTGCGTGAGATTGAGGGCATCTAGCTTAGATTGTAGGACTGCCGGGGTGTTAAGCATATCCCAGTTTAGGTCACCTAACAGAACAAACTCTGAAGCTAGATGGGGGGCGATCAATTCACAAATGGTGTCCAGGGCACAGCTGGGAGCTGAGGGGGGTCGGTAGCAGGCGGCAACAGTGAGAGACTTATTTCTGGAGAGATTCATTTTTAAAATTAGAAGTTCGAACTGTTTGGGTATGGACCTGGAATGTATGACATTACTTTGCAGGCTATCTCTGCAGTAGACTGCAACTCCTCCCCCTCCCCCTCTATCTTGACGGAAAATGTTATAGTTGGGAATGGAAATCTCAAAATTGTTGGTGGCCTTCCTAAACCAGGATTCAGACACAGCAAGGACATCAGGGTTGGAAGAGTGTGCTAAAGCAGTGAGTAAAACAAACTTAGGGAGGAGGCTTCTGATGTTGACATGCATGAAACCAAGGCTTTTTTGATCACAGAAGTCAACAAATGAGGGTGCCTGGGGACATGCAGGGCCTGGGTTTACCTCCACATCACCCGCGGAACAGAGGAGGAGTAGAATGAGGGTGCAGCTAAAGGCTATCAAAACTGGTCGCCTAGAGCGTTGGGGACAAAGAATAAAAGGAGCAGATTTCTGGGCGTGGTAGAATATATTCAGGGCATAATGCGCAGACAGGGGTATGGTGGGGTGCGGGTACAGCGGAGGTAAGCCCAGGCACTGGGTGATGATAAGAGAGGTTGTATCTCTGGACATGCTGGTTGTAATGGGTGAGGTCACCCCACGTGTGGAAGGTGGGACAAAGGAGGTATCAGAGGTATGAAGAGTGGAACTAGGGGGTCCATTGTAAACTAAAACAATGATAACTAACCTGAACAACAGTATATAAGGCATATTGACATTTGAGAGAGACATACAGCGAGTCATAATGTAATCACAGGTGTTGATTGGGAGAGCTAGCTAAAACAACAGGTGAGACAACAACAGCTAATCAGCTAACACAACAACAGCAGGTAAAATGGCGATGACTAGGCAGAGAGGGTCGGATTAACTACACAGAGTCTGAGTTCGCGGCTGGGGCCAACAGATAAAAAATAAATAGACAGAATGGATTACCGTGATTAATGGACAGTACAGTAGGCATCAGCTATGTAGCCAAGTGATCATAGTGTCCAGGGGGCAGCAGGAGATGGAACAGGGGAGCCCAACTATGCCTGCGACACGGCGTTTAAAGTTAGTAGCGTCTGCTCTGACGGAGACCGGAAGAAGGCACAGCGGATGGAGTATTCGTCGGTAGACCAGTCGTGGTGGTGCGGCGGGGCGCCGTGTTGACAGAAAATCCAAGCCAGATGGCGAATGAGGTATTGTGGAGTTTAGTTTGCTAGCCGGGAGATGTGCCTGGCTCACGGCTAACTGGTGCTAGCTTCGTGGCAATGGCGTTAGCCACTATATCCAATCGGTAGCAGCGGTGATCTGGTGCCAAGGTCCAGAGTTTACAGCAAGGATCCGGTGGAGTTTTGGGCTCTAGCCGTGTATGAGTGGGGTTAGCTAGCTGCTGCAAGCTAGCTGTGAAGATCAGAAGTAGTAGTCCAGGGATTACGGCAGGAATCCGGCGTTGTTGTGGAAAGACAGTCCGATATTGGTAGACAAGCGATATTGGTAGACAGGTGAGTACTGTCCAGGCTAAAAACATGGCTGGTATCTGTGCAGAAGGTAAAAGCCGCTAGCAGTGGCTAACAATGACTAAATAGCTTGTAGCTAATTAGCTGGCTAGCTTCTGGAGATTCTTGAATGTGTTCTAAAATTGAAAATAATAGCGATTCCGTATCACGTTACCGGAAGGTATAATCGGATTTTAAAAAATCGAGAAGAGATTGAAAATAAATTGAAATATATATACAAAAAATACGAAAAAATACAAAAGTACACGAGAGGACAAAACAAACACGTCTTCACTGCTACGCCATCTTGGAATACAATTGCACACAGAGTCCATGCAACTTATTGTGTGACTTGTTAAGCACATTTGTGACCGACCGGCTCAAAACGGTCTTATGTAGCAACATTTTCAATTGTGTTTTTTACATTCGATAAAAGTAGAGAGGAACAATGGGAAAGTAATTATGCTTTTAAATTTGATAAACTTGTAAACTCACTTTTAAGAAAATGCCGTTTGAATGTTTTGGTACTACTACTGGAGAGCCCTTCTTTTTCTACACCCATTCAACATCATTCACTCCCTCTTAAGCTTTAGCCTCAGTTATCTATTTAAGGGTTGATCTGAGCGTTCTGTACTAACGACAGCAGTCAAGCACCCAAGCTAACTTGCTAGCTACTTCCAGACACAAATTACAGAACAGCTCACTGAATATTACTCGCCATGGTAGATGGTTAGGCTGTTACGTTATCCAGAGCTTTGGTGATTGCAACTGTGCTGTCAGATTGTCCGTTAGTAAATTCAGAGCGTTTTGCTCTCAGAGAGTTTATAGAGCACACTGGATGCTGGGTTGATGCAAACGTTCTGACCTCATAATGGCAGTCAAGCACCCAAGCTAATTGTGTAACATTGGCTAGCGTGCTAGCTACTTCCAGAAACAAATGAGAGAACACCCCACTCTGACCATTTTACTTGCCCTAGCAGAGCTGGTTAGGTTGTTTTCATGTTATTCAGAGCGTTGGTGACTGTAACTGTGCTGCTGGCAACAATTTAATTACACATTTTTTGTCTATTGATAACGGCTATTTTCAACAGGTGTTCATAAATTCATCAGTTATTCTGCTCTCTGGCACACTCAGACGAGAATGTAGACGGCCAGACTGAATTCACGAATGCACCCGGAATGGTGTCTTGCTTAGTGGAGTCTTTTGTTAAGTAAACAATGAACCAGCTAGGTAAACGATGAACCATAATACCAACCCATGACGTTACTACCCTGCATGAATCTGCAGGCTGCAAACCAACCAGGTTCAATGTTAGCTAGCTAACGTTAGGCTATAACTAGCCAAGCAAATTAATCTGAGCTATGAATAATAAGAACATACACGTAACGTTAGCTAGTGAGCCAGCCAGATAACATTAGCTAGCTAGCTAACAGTAGACTTTAACTTGAAATGAAAATGACTTCGTCAAAATGTAATATCTGTAATATCTGAAAATGTAGCTCGCTAGACTATCTTACCCGTACGTCATGGTTGGATGCTTCTCCCTGTCACGGATGCCTTTTAAGATGTAATCCAGAGACAGGTGTGTTCTCCATCTCCTTAGCTATCAAACTCTAATTCCACTGATTTCAAAAATTGGAAAGTGGAGAGCAACACTTATGCAGAACTACTAAGCAATATACTTCAAAAAAAGTTGTGATAGACAGGATTACCTACACATACTAACCAGCTAAAATAGACAGAAGCGTGCTATATGGTAGATCAATCCGAATTCATATCTCGGCATGTCCAGCCCACTCATTATCTCAGCCAATTATGGCTAGAGGAAGGGTTGCTGACTTTTTCTGTGGCTAAACCAACTAGGCTCGTAATTTAACAATTGTATTTGTATTTACAGGAGGCATACCTGTTTGTTATTAAGGCACATGAAATTTCACATGTTCAAGAAGGCATTTCTTCTAAAAAACGCATTTTGTGTTCAAATGGTTCTCGTGTGAGGTAGTGACCATATGCCTAGTTTCCTTAAACGGGTCACATTTTTGCCTCTGAACGTACAGTATTTAGGCTTGCCATAACAATGGGGTTGAATACTTATTAACTCAAGACATTTCAGCTTTAAAAAAAAGAAAATTGTAACAATTTCTAAAAACACAATTTCACTTTGACAGTATTGTATGAAAATCAGTGGCACAAAATTTCAATTGAATACATTTTAAATTCAGGCTGTAACACAATAAATGTGGAAAAAGTCAAGGGGTGTGAATACTTTTGAAGGCACTGTAGGTATTCATTCTTGGTTGATAATAGTTCATGCTCTCCTATTCCTTTTCCTCCTCTGTGAACAGCATTGACACAGATTCATGAGCATTGAAAACGACATAAAATATTCCAAGAATTTCATTCACAATTTCCTCCACCAACAAGAATGATGTTTTATTTAATATATGTTGTGTGTACACACTCCAAGTTTGCTTCTCTGGCCTGCAGAGTGAATTTAAATGCTTCTATGTCCTTTGCAGTTGAGTCTTATGCAGGTTTTGGTCCGCAATAGCTCACTTTTAATTCACTAAATTTACAATTACACTCTTGTTGATTTGATTGTTAAACGCAATGCACTTTAGAGCTCCTTTAATGCTTTAAAAGACAGTGATTTGTGTCCGAATATTGACCTATTTTGCATTGAAATTAGCAAGTTCAGCATTTTAGATGTGTTTAAAAATGTCATCCCATTTTGTCCTCTTTAATTGCATTTAAACACAGTTTATGCAGATCATTTAGTTGCGTTCCATTAATGAATTTCATTTTTACATTAGACCTACCATTAGATATTTGATTAGATTACATTGCACAGAGGATCTCAGTGTTTTCCAAACTCAAACTCCTTAATTATTTTCACAGGACTGTGTTATGAATTTTGTTCACAAGTTTATCAAACGTTCCAATTAGAAGCACATTTGCGCTTCTCTAAAATGCTGTGCTAACGGACCATTTCAGGTTGTCAGTCATGTGCACCTCGAGGAACTTGAAGCTTTCCACCTTCTCCACTGCGGCCCTGTCAATGTGCATGGGGGTGTGCTCTCTGCTGTCTCCTGAAGTCCACGATCAGCTTCTTCGTTTTGTTGACATTGAGGGAGAGATTATTTTCCTGTCACAAATTCACCAGGGACCTCACCTCCTTCCTGTAGGCTGTCTCATCATTGTTGGTAACAGGCCTACCACTGCTGTGTTGTCAGCAAACCTGATGATTGAGTTGGAGATGTGCATGGCCACACACTCATGGGTGAACAGGGTGTACAGGAGGGGCTGAGCACGCCCCCTTGTGGGACCCCCGTGTTGAGGATCAGCGTAGTAGAGGTGTTGATGCTTACCTTCACCACCTGGGTTCGGCCTGTCAGGATGTCCAGGACCCAGTTGCACAGTGCAGGGTTCAGACCCAGGGCCCGAGCCTAGTGATGAGCTTGGAGGGTGCTATGGTGTTGAAGGTTGAGCTCTCAGTCCTCGTGAGTGTCGGTGGCCCGCATCGGAGGCCCACATTTGCGGCTCAAAGTGGGCGAAGAAGGTGTTTAGCTTGTCTGGGAGTGAGGAGTGGGTTTTCGCACCGCGGCTGGCTTTCCCTTTATAATCCATGATTTTCTGGAGTCCCTGCCACATACGTCTAGTGTCTGAGCAGTAGAATTGTGAATCCACTTCATCCCTTACTGTCGTTTGGCCTCTTTTGTTGCCTTACGGAGGGCATAGCTGTGAAAATCACTTTCTCAACTGTTCTGCGCAGACCCCTCTCAGCTCGTAGCCTGGGTGTCTGTTTCTTCTCGCTCCCCATCTTTTTCAGCATCAACATCAAGTTCATGTAGCCAGATGGCTCATGTTTAATTCATTTTATATTGTGGCTGTATTTGCATATGATATAGGCTAGCCAATGTGTTTTCACCAACATTTTCTTTTGTAAAAAGCCTGATTTATTATTGGCCTACTGTAAGTCTACAGTGTTGATTTATTTATTTAATGTATTATCATAGCACTCCTGTGAATAGCCTATGCCTACATTAGCAAAGAATGCCCTGACGTACCCTGAATGTTTTATAAAGTGCCTTGATGACTTCAAACCCCAATGACATAAATACACATTTTAAAACAAGACGTGAGATTATCAATGACTTTATTGCTTTCAAATTAATATTATATTTTTAGGCTAATGAATGCAATAAGAAAATGCTAGATTTGATGCATAACACACCAGTTTCCCTGGGAGAAAGGGGATTTCATTTCAGGATGGAACGTTTGTAAAATACAGGGAAATATTAAACCTAACACACACACACACACACACACTCTGCCAGTCTCCAGTTCAAGCTGGGTTAACAAATTGAACCAGTCTAACACAACCATCTAGCACAGTATCATCAAGCCCTTATAACACAGCACCAAATATAACCAACCAACAGTGAACCAGTGCAGGGAAGTGCATCCTCCACTGCACTGGCTACCTGGGGTCAATGGGTTTAATGGTAGGGTGTAGAGAAGAGGAAGTAAGTAA
The DNA here is from genome assembly GCF_057628025.1 of Oncorhynchus mykiss. Lineage (NCBI taxonomy): Eukaryota > Metazoa > Chordata > Actinopteri > Salmoniformes > Salmonidae > Oncorhynchus > Oncorhynchus mykiss. Next base: position 45,836,763 of record NC_143023.1, on the reverse strand, counting down.
GAAGGGGGATGAAAGAGGAAATATGGAGGAAGGAGGAAAAGGCGAGGAGAGAGGAACTAGGGAAGAATAGGGGGTAAAGGAAGTAGGGGAGAAGAGGAAAATAAGGAGGAAAGGAAGAAGTGGGATGGACAGAGGGAGTAAGGAAGAAGGTGGAGAAGGGGAAGGAAGGGGAGGGCAGGAGTTACAGGAAGTAAGGAAGAAAGGAGAGGAAGTAAGGAAGATGGGGGAGGAAAGGATGAAGGGGGATAGAAGATAGAAAGTACAGAAGAGGAAATGGGGTGATTGGAGAATGAGGATAAGGGGAGACAGATGACGAGAGTGAGGAGAGGGGAGTATGGATGAGGGGTTGAGTTGGATATATGGAGGGAGAGAATATAGTAGGGAAGAAGGGAGGAGGCGGTTTTCAGGGATTTCACACACATCTAGGCCAGGAAATTGTACTAGCTGTGAACTTGACCAACCCCAGCAAGTGAGCGAAACCGGGACTAGGCCAAAATATTCATCATGGTGTCTGCACTTGTCTACCACCACCCTCTTCTACCACCCTCCTCATCCCTCACTCCCTCCATCCCTCCTTCTCTCCCTGGTGACCAGTGAGGGGGTAGGGGGAGAGAACAGGGTCAGAGGTTATCTCACTCCTGTGTGTGTGTTCTCCGCAAGCCAGAACCAAACCTGTTTTTATTTGACCCATTTCATCTATCCACATTCTTTCAATATTCACACCTAAACAAGGAACAGAAAACATCAGCACACAAAAAACACCACTACAACAACAAGAGTCACAATAGTGACAATTAAAGGAAACAAATTCAAAGGGATCTCAGGGAATGTTGTGACAACATACACAGCATCGGGAATGATATGTCACCCAACTTGGTGTCACACGATGTTTAATTTGGATCTAGTCCTCTTTTCTCCTCCTTTCCTCTGTCGCTGAGGCAAAACAAAATGAAAGGACACGCTGAACCACAAACACAGACACACACACAGACGTGCGAGCACACACAAACACACACACCTAAATGCATAATTTCATCCCACGTTCGCAGTTAGTATTCACAGGCTGTCTCAACAAACCCACCAATGATTGGGAAGTAGAAATAGAATAAAGGAGTGAGCAGAACAGTTCGTGCCCATCAGATAAGAGAAGACATACAGACATATCCAAAGAAGACATATCCAAAACAACAACAAAAACACAAGTATGTCCCATCACAACACAGACTCTCCTGATAAAAATCGAATTGATTGGGAAAACAAAGCACTCTCTATTCCTCTTTTTATCCCTATTTTTTCTACTTTATTATGCTTCCTCTATAGGAACAAGTCCTGTCTTTTGTTAAATAGCAGAAAACAAATAATTCAGTCAAATTTCATTCCTGTTATTGACTATGGGCGATATTGTCTATATGAATGCAGCTGCCACTGTAGTGAAGCCATTGAATGCAGTTTATCAAAGTGCGATAGGTTCAGTAAAAATCATTGCATTTTGTATCAGAAAGTGGGCTGGCACTCATTGAAGTATCGTAGATTGTTGCATTGCGTCCTTTGCGCCTATAAAGCCCTCTTGCATAAACTTCCACCATACCTTACCTAATTGTTAACATATAGATGTACGGGCTACAGGACCTGGGCTCAAGGATGGCTAACTCTGGAGATCCCTTACATCTCCACTGAGTTGGGTAGATCTGCTTTTTTTTTTTTTTTTGCAACTTACTTGTACAATGTTCTACAATACACTTTACAATTGGAGGAACTGGTGCCTCTAGGGCATTTCAGCTGGCTGTTAGGGGACCTTTTTACTGAAGTGTCTGTTTTTTATGATTGTATTTTAATGTGTATATAAATGTGTATTTTAATGTGTTCATTGCATTTTGATGTGTATTGTGGTGCTATACTGGGCTGATATGGAAAAAAGACATCAGCATTGACTCCCTGTCAAAATAAAGGTCAAATAAAATTGAAATAGGGAGTTGATAAAACTAGCTGGAGATTTCAGGCCCAGGGGGGTGTGAGAGGAGATGTACCCCCACCGTGGTGAGTAGGGCTGGGAATTGCCAGGGACCTCACAATAAAATATCATCACGACGCTTAGGTGCCGATATGAGTATTGCAATTCTCACGATTCTCACAATTATATATGTATCGCATTTCGATACTGTGATTTTATTGCGATTCAATGTTCCATGTGCACACACACATGTACACAAACACAAAGTCGCTCTCTTACACAGACACAAATGCGTCAACAGAGAGCAGATAACATGTCTGGCACTTCGGTGTCAGTGAGACTGCAGCCTAATGCACTCATTGGCAGTCACTGCTGTAGAGGGCTAGTCCCTCAATCCCTCCCTCCCTCCTCTCCTCTACTCTCCCTCGCTCATTATCTTTGCCACCAAAGTGAGTGCTGAGGCAGGTATATGTCATGGAGTGGTACCAACATCCCAGAGAGAGAGGGGGGATGTGGAGGGTGAGAGAGGGGGAAGAGAGGAGAGAGAGGTTTCAAAGCATCAGCACTGACACTTTTACCAGACATATTCATGAGTTCACATCATAAAAATGTTTTACAGCGAAAGGGAAAGCAGACATTTCTTATTGAACAAGTTGACATAGTACCTTCCTCAATTTCAGCCCCTTTTGCCTCTGTTTTATCTAGTGAATACAACCCCGTATTTTACACAGTAATCCCCACGCTCGCTGCAACAGGTATATTCACTTGTCAGTCACATTGGTCTCCTAGCTACAGAGAGCGAACACCAATTTTCATGGAAAACAAGGTATGTATGTTAATAAAAGCAGTTCATAAAAGCTCTTTAGTCATCCTCTATCACAAGCTAGAATGATCCGGTCTCTAGCTAGGCAACAAACTACTAACGTTAGCTTCAGAGTAGCCTAGCTATGCCAAACCGATTTATATTTGTTAAACGGGAGTGACTAAAAGGCCAAAAATTATATCAAATGTTTTTTCCATTGCAACATCAGATATAGGCCTACAGTCACAGTAACCATAGTTGTTGGAAGCGTGCAATAGAGTTCACAGCTGGCGATGTATTATCGCGATTGGTTATTCCCAATTATTTGCAACAATGTTGTCATGACATGGCCCTTTCTGGGTATAGATCTCTCTCTCTCTCTCTCACACACACACACACACACACACACACACACAGGTTCTGTTATCTAAGGTTGTAAATTCCTGGCAGAGACTCTCTCCCCAAGGCCATGCAGAAAGAGAGACACATCGAGAGAAAAAATTATTTCACATGGCAAACTCCAAAATGTGAATTTGATTCAAAATGTCCACTTGTGGGAAGGTGGGAATTGTCCGTGGACATTTAAGGGACGGTTATGACGAGTTTGTTTTATTTGGTGACCTCAGAGAGGACAGGAAACACACATACAGCTGAAGTTGGAAGTTTACATACACTTAGGTTGGAGTCATTAGAACGCATTGTTTTGCAGTTTTGACAAGTCGGTTAGGACAACTACTTTGTGCATGACGCAAATACATTTTCCAACAATTGTTTATTGACAGAATATTTCACTGTATCACAATTCCAGTGGGTCAGAGGTTTACATACACTAAGTTGACTGTGCCTTTACACAGGTTGGAAAATTCCAGAAAATGATGTGGCTTTAGAAGCTTCTGATAGGCTAATTGACATCATTTGAGTCACTTGGAGGTGTACCTGTGGATGTATTTCAAGGCCTACCTCAAGTCTGGTTGGTAGACATCCACAAGTCTGGTTCATCATTGGGAGCAATTTCCAAAGGCCTGAAGGTACCACGTTCATCTGTACAAACAATAGTATGCAAGTATAAACACTATGTCACCCTGCAGCCGTCATGCCGCTCAGGAAGGAGACGTGTTCTGTCTCCTAGAGATGAACGTACTTTGGTGCGAAAAGTGCAAGTCAATCCCAGAACAACATCAAAAGACCTTGTGAAGATGCTAGAGGAAACAGGTACAAAAGTATCTATATCCACAGTAAAATGAGTCCTATATCGACATTACCTGAAAGGCCGCTCAGCAAGGAAGAAGCCACTGCTCCAAACCGCTATAAAAAAGCCAGACTAAGGTTTGCAACTGCACATGGGGACAAAGATCGTGCTTTTTGGAGAAATGTCCTCTAGTCTGATGGAACAAAAATAGAACTGTTTGGCCATTATGATCATCGTTATGAATGGAGGAAAAAAGGGGAGGCTTGCAAGCCAAAGGACACCATCCCAACTGTGAAGCACGGGGTGGCAGCATCATGTTGTGAGGGTGCTTTGCTGCAGGAGGGACTGGTGCACTCCACAAAATAGTTGGCATCATGAGGAAATAACATTATCTGGATATATTGAAGCAACATCTAAAGACATCAGTCCGGAAGTTTAAGCTTGGTCGCAAATGGGTCTTCCAAATTGACAATGACCCCAAGCATACTTCCAAAGTTGTGGCAAAATGGCTTAAGGACATCAAAGTCAAGGTATTGGAGTGGCCATCACAAAGCCCTGACCCCAATCCCATAGAAAACTTGTGGGCAGAACTGAAAACCGTGTGTCAGCAAGGAGGCCTACACATCTGACTCAGTTACACCAGCTCTGTCAGGAGGAATGGGCCAAAATTCACCCAACTTATTGTGGGATGCTTGTGGAAGGCTACCCAAAACGTTTGACCCAAGTTAACCAAGTTAAACCATTTAAACAAATCTTAGATGCTAATTACTAGTCTGCAGCTAGAAATTATGTCAACCTGGGATGCGAAGACCGACAACCACCAAAACATCTATTCTACAAACATCTATTCTACGAGAACATTTCTGGAATGGTACACTGAAGTATCCATTCTAACCACCAAAACTTTGATCTTCAGGGAAGCAGAGAGAGAGATGCTGATTAACTGACCATCCAACATAAGGACTGACGATTCCAATAGAGATCACAACGACACACTGGGCATGAATATATATTGATTGTAATTATTCCCGAATGAATGAGCATTCATGTGCAAAGGATTAGCATTTCAATTAATATAATTATACTAGTGCTGTGTGTAGTGATCCCTCGGATCTTCCGCCTGTTCTCAGTCCACACCCACTTCCCTTTGTCCACCAAGCCGTCATATTGGCTTAGCCCACTAGGGAACCTCTCCTATCATTTCCTTGTATCCATATCTACTGTGTTGTTTGCTTATGCATTTCTGTGATTATTTAGTTAGTTAGTAAATAAATGATTAAGCCAATGGTGTACGAATGATTCATAGTAAAGGCTGAGTTTGTGCAGATAACCAACAATTTTCGACCTTCGGAATGAGAAAATTAATTCATAAATAAGAAAACGAATTGATCAGATATTAAAATATCAGTTAGATTAGGAAAATTATAACTTTGTAATCTGAAGATTTTCCTTGGTGCCCCGACTTCCTAGTTAATTACATTTACATGATTAGTTTAATCACATAGTAATATGTGAGAATTGATTTGATAAAATAATAGTCTTCACCTTTAATGATGCCAAAGACATGACAATGTCAATGAGCGTCATCACTATCTTTCCATTGCGGTACCTCAAACTGTCCTGAGTTTACCTAACTCCTGGCTCAGACTTTGTCTGGGCAGTATTTTAACAACATCCTAAAACCTACCGGGTTGGGAGTTTTTTTTGGTCTTAATTAAGGATTATACCCTTTATTTATTTTTTGCCTAAAATGACATACCCAAATCCAACTGCCTGTAGCTCAGAACCTGAAGCAAGGACATGCATATTCGTGATACCGTTTGAAAGGAAACACTTTGAAGTTTGTGGAAATGTGAAATTAATGTAGGAGAATATAACACTGGAAAAATATAATACAAAGAAAAAAATAAGTTTTATTTTTTCCCTCCATCTTTGAAATTCAAGAGAAAGGCCACAATGTATTATTCCAGTTTAGGCTCAATTTAAATATTGGCCACTTAGATGGCAGCAGTGTATATGCACAGTTTTAGATTGATCCAATGAATCATTACATTTCTGTTCAAAATGTTGTATCAAGTCTGCCAAAATGTGCCTAATTGGTTAATTAATACATTTTCAAGTTCATAACTGTGCACTCTCATCAAACAATAGCATGGTATTCTTTCACTGCAATAGCTACTGTAAGTTGGACAGTGCAGGTAGATTAACAAGAATTTAAGCTTTCTGCCTATATCAGATATGTCTATGTCCTGGGAAATGTTCTTGTTACTTGCAACGTCAAGCTAATCACATTAGCACACATTAGCTCAATCGTCCCCCGGGGGTTAAAACAGGTTTAAACAGGATTTGATTTTCTGAGATACTTTGTGGATACGCCCAGAACATGCGCAGAACAACACCTTAAAGTATCACGCCCTGATCTGTTTCACCTGTCTTGTGTCTCCACCCCCCTCCAGGTGTTGCCCTTCTTCCCTATTATCCCCTGTGTGTTTATACCTGTGTTCTCTGTCTTTTTGTTGCCAGTTCGTCTTGTTCGTTCAAGCTAACCAGTGTTTTTCCTGTGAGCTCCTATCGTTTCCCAGCCTCTCTTTCCTTGTCCTGGTTTTCGACTGTTGCATGTCCTGACCCTGTACCCGCCCGCCTGACCTCTCTGCCTGACCCTGAGCTTGCCTGTCGTCCTGTACCTTTGCCTTACCCTGGATTTTCAACCCCTGCCTGCCTTGACCTTTCTTTGCCTGCCTCTATTGTTACAATAAACATTGTTACTTCAACAGTCTGCATATGGGTCTTACCTTGATTCCTTATACAAAGATGTATGACTTTGTTACAAAGTCTACTGTGTATAGTGTTAAATGTAACCCTGCCTTTACATAAAGCTTACAGAATGACTAATTGCAGAAGAGCACTGTAATCAGATGGACAAATAATAGGTTTAATGACATAACATTTTCATACTTTTCAACATTGAAACCACACTGCCTGTGTGTATACACTCTTACAATGAAGGGATCCAAAAGGGTTCCAAAAGGGTTTTGCGGCTGTCCCCATAGGAGAACCCTTTATGATTCCAGGTAGAACCCTTTTTGGTTCCGGATACAAACCTCTATGTGAAGGGTTCTACATGGACCTCAAAAGGGTTCTACCTGGAACCAAAAAGGGTTCTTCAAAGGGTTCTCCTATGGGGACAACTGAATAACTTTTAGGTTCTAGATAACAACACCTTGTTCTAAGAGTGTAGAGTGAAATGTATATTTAAATACATTGTAACCATTCTTTGCATAACGCAAAGGCCTGCTATAGTATTTCACTAAACTACACAGTGTTGTTCATTGAAATTGTCTCTCTTTTGATTACAGATTCAATGAATACTAACATGGTTTGTGGTAGTTTGAAAGGGTTTGATCCTGCTTAGGCAAGCAGTGTTTCCAATTCACCGACGAGAAAAAAAACAGCCCTATAGTGAGCCCAGATGAAAAGGGAAGCTATGAATAATAATATTAATATTTTGTCATAGCCTACGAACAGGATCCAGAGTTTGACCTGACCAGGACATGAGATCAGAAAAAACTCCAGTCGCCAGAAATGACACGTACAAATTCTACCACATCACTTTTGAACCGGTTGTGCCACCTCAGGCCAGGGGTGACGCTGATTTTACACTGATCTCATGACATTGTGAGTCCAACTTTGATCACTACACGTGCATGAGTGAGTGGTTCACTGTCCATCCTCACCTGAGCACGGACACACACAGATAAAACAGGTGAGAGGGCACAGGGATAGGGATAGTGTGCTTAGACAGAGCATTTGAGGTCAGTTAACACGGTCATAAAGCCCAGTCACAAGGAACAGAGTTGTCGGATAGTGAAACTACAGCATGGGTAGACCACTATGTCAGACAAGAAAGTCTAATGAGTGATGTTGGTAAAACATGAATGTGTGAGCAATCAATTTGTATTGAGTGGTTCTTCCACACAGTAAGATGGTCTACTATCCAGCTGCCACACTTGCTCTTTTTTAGTTATGTACAGTTTTATATACCTTTGTCTATTTCTATTATCTCTCCTTTACTATCTATATGTACACTACATACACAAAAGTATGTGGACACCCCTGCAAATTAGTGGATTCGGCTATTTCAGCCACACCCGTTGCTGACAAGTGTATAAAATTGAGCACACAGCCATTCAATCTCCATACACAAACACTGCCAGTAGAAAGGCCTTACTGAAGAGCTCAGTGACTTTCAACGTGGTACAGTTACAGGATGCCACCTATCCAACAAGTCAGTTTATCAAATGTCTGCCCTGCTAGAGCTGCCCAGGTCAACTGTAAGTGCTGTTATTGAGAAGTGGAAATGTCTAGGAGCAACAAAGGCTCAGCTGCGAAGTGGTAGGCCACACAAGCTCACAGAACGGGACTGACGAATGCTGAACCGTGTACCGCGTAAAAATCGTCTGTCCTCGGTTGCCACACTCACTACCCAGTTCCAAACTGCCTATGGAAGCAACTTCAGCACAAGAACTGTTCGTCAGGAGCTTCATGAAATGGATTTCCATGGCCGAACAGCCACACACAAGCCTAAGATCACCATGTGCAATGTCAAGCGCTGGAGTGGTGTAAAGCTCACCGCCATTGGACTGGAGCAGTGGAAACAGCTTCTCTGGAGTGATGAATCTTGCTTCACCATCTGGCAGTCCGACGGAAGAATCTGGGTTTGGCAGATGCCAGGAGTACGCTACTTACCCCGATGTATAGTGCCAAGTGTAAAGTTTGGTGGATGGGGAATAATGGTCTGGGGCTGTTTTTCATGGTTCGGGCTTGGCCCCTTTGTTCCAGTAAAGGGAAATCTTAACGCTACAGCACACAATGACATTCTAGACGATTCTGTGCTTCCAACATTATGGCAACAGTTTGGGGAAGGCCCTTTCCTGTTTCAGCAGCACAATGTCCATGTGCACAAAGTGAGATCTATATAGAAATGGTTTGACTAGATCGGTGTGGAAGAACTTGACAGGCCTGCACAGAGCCTGACCTCAACCCCATCGACACCTTTGGGATGAATTAGAACGTCAACTGCGAGCCAGGCCTAATCACCCTTTTCTGACTCTTGCGGCTGAATTGAAGCAAGTCCAAACAGCAATGTTCCAACATCTAGTGGAAAGCCTTCCCAGAAGAGTGGAACAGCAAAGGGGGGACCAATTCCATATTAATGCCCATGGTTTTGGAATGTGATGTCTGACAAGCATTTTTTTCTGAGATTACAGATCCACAATGCATCTGCCAGGCGGGCGACAGCAACTCATTGCTATGACCTAAATACAGCCGCGCTGTAACATGATTGGCCGAGAGACGGCACACGGCTTCTACCCCGCCCCGTGCTGCCACATCATCAGCACCTTAATTATTCACTGGTTTATGTAAGAGAGGGTCTGCCTTCCTCCTTTCTCTCTCTCTCTCATTCCCCTCCTCTCATCTGGCTTTGGATCCCACAGAATGCAGGGCAGGAGAGAAGGAGGGAGAGTGAGTGAGGAAGAGCAGAAAGAAAGAAATAGGAAGACTGTGAGATAGTGAAAAAAGTGTATGAGGGGGGAGAAACAGAAAGAGAGAGAGAGACAAGAGCAGAGGCAGAGCATTCATTTTTAATCAAATCAGAAATGGAAAATAATGTGTTACAGCGTGACGATTGCAACCCGCCGCCACATTTAACACACACACTATGGAAAGCTATAGAAAGCTGCATTAATATGTAATTACATATATGGAATTACATATTAATAATTCCCCATGGGATTCAATGGAAAAACCATTTTTTTATATGCGTATTTCCATTTTTATATGTAAAAAATATATATGTATACATTTTTTTTATATAAAGTGCCTTGAATGTTAATGAAGAGGGGGGTGGAGAGAGCACCGAGAGACAGTCTTCACATTTTGTTGCCTTAAAATATAATCTAAAAATGAATTGAATTTGATACATTTCTAAAGTCAAAAAAATTATAGAAATGTTTTCTAAAAACTAAGATGTCCTGATTGCGTATTCACACCCCATAGTTAATATGATATGACACACATTATTGTTGCTTAGGAGAAATTTGACTTAGACAACATTGAGTGCTGCTGCTTCCACATAAATACAGTACATGTAATCAATTGAGAATTAACACCCCATCATACACTCTCCTCCTCACTCACACAAAAGGTTAATAAGTTAATGTCAGGTGGCAGGTAGCTTAGCGGTACAAAGTGTTGGGTGAGATTGCTGGTTCGAATCCCTGAGGCGACGAGGTCAAAAATCTGTCAATGTGCCCTTGAGCAAGGTACTTAACCCGAATTGGTCCTGTAAGTCACAATGGATAAGAGTGTAAATAACTAAATTATAATACAAAACACACCAGAATCGCATTCTAGTAGTCTCAGTCCTGACCTACATCTGCTTAAAAATCTGTGACAAGCATTTATTATTTTGTCCATCAATGATTCCTTACCAAATTTCCTGCCCTTGAGTCATTTTGACAAAAACAATGGATGTGTTGTTAAGAGGTCTGCAAGGTTAGTAGAATCTTATATGAAATTATTTACCACTGCATGGGCTCCAAAAGTTGCTTCCACCAGGTATTAACTCTGGGGTGTGAATACATATGCAATCAATACATTTTAATGTATTTATTATTAATTTGAAAAACGTTCTATAAAATTATCAAATGTAATCCCTTTTTAGATTTAACTTCAAAATGACATATTATATGTCGACTAAACAGGTCAAACTAAGTGCAGAATCAAGCTTTAGGATGTTCTAAACGTACAAAACAATTTTCAATTCAACCGGTCATTGTTAGTTCTCCTCCGGAGTGCTGGAGCAAAGGAATGAATGTAACCAATTTGCGCCCTAACGCACAGGTATTTTCTCGCGACACGCACTCAATTCACCCCCCTACTGCCAAAACTCGCGGGATTTGAACGATTAAACGCTCTACTGAATGAGGACATCTAGTGGAAGACATAGAAAGTGTCCCCAGATCCATAGCTGGTTGGAAGGGTGGGGGCGATCACGTCAAAGTTGCCCCAACTTTCATGATCCCAAAACTAGTTTGGAAGAATGCCTGCCCTGTGAGTTCTGCTATACTTACAGACATAATTCCAACGGTTTTAGAAGCTTTAGAGTGTTTTCTATCCAATAATAATTATTATATGCATATATTAGCAATTTTGGACAGATTTTTTTTCAGTTTACTATGGGCACGCAATTCCTCCAAAGGGGGCAGTATTCTGCCTAGCCTTAAGAGGTTTTAAATGGAGGATAGGCATGCATAGGAACAGAAGGGTTTCAAAATAAGAGCCACTTCCTGATTGGATTTTCCTCAGGGTTTCGCCTGCAATATCAGTCCTGCTATCCTCACAGACAATATTTGGACAGTTTTGGAAACTTTAGAGTGTGTTCTATCCCAATTGGTTAATTATATGCATATTCTAGAATCTGGTCCTGAGGACTAAGCCGTTTACTTTGGGAGCATTATTTTTCCAAACATAAAAATAGTGCCCCCTAGCTTCAAGAGGTTAAGACATATGTGTTTGTGATAAAACTTAATCCACAATTATTTTTTCATAAACTATAGATCCTATGTTGGTAAATGATGCTCTCTGGTGTATTTGGTGTATATTGGTTGACCAAACTGTAGCGAGGCTCATGATGATGTACCTGTATTGCTTGTTTGTTTTTTGCTTTTGAAGCACTTTGAGATTGTTATGAAAAGCAATATAGAAATGTGGTTGGATAAAGATAAACATTGCCTCTTGGGCCCCTTACGGGCTTCGGCCCAGTCCTGACTCAAACAATTGACCAGTCACATTCATTTATTATGCAGTTTATTTGAATAGTTTTATTAATCAGTTACCCAATCAAGGCAGGGGCCCCCAGTTGCCCAAGATTGACAAAGTAACCTGTCTAAATGACTATCGCCCTGTAGCACTCACATCTGTAGCCATTCAATTATTTGAAAGGCTGGTAATGGCTCACATCAACATTATCATCCCAGAAACCCTGGACCCACCATATAATTCAAATGCTGCCCCAACAGATCCACAGATGACGCAATCTTTATTGCACTCCATACTGCCCTTTCCCACCTGGAAAAAAGGAACACATACATCAGAATGCTGTTCATTGACTACAGCTCAGCATTCAACACCATAGTGCCCTCCAAGCTCATCACTAAGCTAAGGACCTGGGACTGAACACCTCTCTCTGAAACTGGATGCTAGACTTCCTGATGGGCCACCCCCAGGTGGTGAGGGTAGGCAACAACACATCCACCACGCTCACCCTCAACAGAGGGGCCACTCATAGGTGGGTGCTTTGTCTTGTCCTTTACTCCCTGTTCACCCACGACTGTGTGGCCTCGCACGACTCCCAAGACCATCATTAAGTTTGCCGAAAACACGACGATGAGACAGCCTATAGGGAGGAGGTCATAGACCTGACAGTGTGGTAACAGGACATCAACCTCTCCCTCAACGTGAGCTAGAAAAAGGAGCTAATCTTGGACTAGGTCCGAGCACTCCCCCATTTACATCGACGGGGCTGTAGTGGAGCAGGTTGAGAGACGCCCCGCGCGCGCACACACACACACACACACACACACACACACACACACACACACACACACACACACACACACACACACACACACACACACACACACACACACACACACACACACACACACACACACACACACACACACACACACACACACACACAAACACAACACTCTCTGTTGATTATCTATGCATAGTCACTTCACCCCTACCTACATGTACATATTACCTCGACTAACCCATACCCTGCACATTGACTGTACCGGAACCCTTTCTATACAGCCTCATTATTGTTCTTTTATTGGTTTACTATTTTTCCTTTAGTTTATTTAGCTAATTTTTCTTACTTTCTTA